>NC_065446.1:30995346-31306106 GCF_917563875.1 Diabrotica virgifera virgifera
TAGGAAAAGTATACTCTTCCCAATGCCATTTAGTAAAAGTTGATTCTGATTCACACAAACAGCCGATTCTAGAAATTAAATGTTACTGAATATGTTCAAATTATTCTAGGCTGTATCGTCGCCCCCGTTAGGTAAATTACTCCGATTCGAATTTTTTGCACAAACTTACTCAAAAAGAGGTCTTTATAACAAATCTACTGGGTGCCAGGCAGTACCTTGATCGATAAATTGTTTAAACAATTTTTTTTAGGCAAATTCACAAAAATAATTGTTTTACTTCGAACAATTTTTTTTAGATCATTTGGGTTATTCTGAGCAAAAGGTATTTAAAAAGGTGATTTTTCTCTAAAATTGATTGTTGTCGAGTTATTTAAAGCGATTTAAAATTTGAAAAATGCGAAAAGAGCCATTTTCAAGGCTTAATAACTCGGTTAAAATCCATTATTATGAAAGTCAGAAAGTGACCAAATCAAAGTTTATAGCCCCCTTTACAAACTCCAGCAGAAATTGTTGTCACTATTTTATTACTTAGCTTTATCTTTAATTATTAACAATGAGCGCTAAGTGCGTATTAGGCGGCCGTCAGTGGTGAGTGCTAAAGAGATGCACCATTCCAGCCGTCCAATGGTGAATCTCACTCGCACTCACATTGACGACAGCCTCAATACACGGTTAGCGCTCATTGTTGATAATTAAAAATAATATCTTATTAATGAAATAATGACAAAAATTTCTTCAGGATCTTATGGAGGTAGCTTTAATCTTTGATTTTTTTTAGTTTCTAACTTTCATAATATATAATATCGTATGACATTTTTGCCTTTCGGACAGTTCCGGCACCAATTACATCTTTAACTCTGTTTCAAGTAACTAGTGTCGATGTACACTAGCCCAGGGGGACCGACGGCTTAACGTGCTCTCCGAGGCACGGTGAGACGGCTCGTGTCATTATTGGAAATGAAAATGGTTTGTCTTTAGCAGGGCTCGAACCCACGTGCACTGGCGTATGAGGCCAGCGATTATGCTGTTACTCCACGGCCGCTCGCTCGACTTTCACAATAATTATCTTATCTTTAACCGAGTTATTAAACCTTGAAAATTGTTATTTTGGCGTTTTTCAAATTTTAAGTCGCTAATAACTCGACAACACTCAATTTTAGAGAAAAAGGCCCAACGGATCTACAAAAAAATTTGTACGAAGTGAAAAAATTACACACACCGGCAAAATTAGCCGAACACCTTAAAAATGGGACATGTTTCATGTCTCGAATTTCCTAAACCTGTTGTCCAATTTGAGTGATTCTTTTAGTAAGTTATAGCCTTATTAGTTAAGAATATCGGTGTAATAATATTGTTGCTGGATAGGTATTTGTATTTGTGACAGGTATTTGTGGAATATTCTAGTATATAAGATTTTAAAATTAAAACTCGATTGTAGACTTAGGCTTTCTTAATATTTTCTTTTCTGATTCATTTGCTTATGTTGGAAAATAAAAAAGTTATGTGCTTTAACAACTAGCCATGTTTTTATCAATAAATCCTCATAGCAGGGGAGGAAAGTATGCTCTTCACAATCCAATGGGTTCCCATAAAGCTCGAGTAACATTTGGTATACTTTCCTCCCCTACTATGAGGATTTATTAATGAAAAACATGGATAGTTGTTAACGCACATAACTTTTTTATTATCTCACATAAGTTAATGAATCAAAAAGAAAAATGTTAAGAAAGCCTAAATCCACAATCGAGTGTTAATTTTAATATTTTACATGTGCTAGAATATTCCACAGAGTGTTCCAAACTTTAAGAAAAAAACACAGCATGATTTGTACACCCGGTATAAAATGATATTTACCTGTCTAGCAACAATATTATTACAACGATATTCTTAAATAATAAGGCTATAACATACTACAAGAATCACTCAAATCGGATCTGTCGTTTAGGCAACTCGAGACATCAAACATGTCCCATTTTTAAGGTGTTCGGCTAATTTTGCCGGTGTGTGTATTTTTGCGAATTTGTTTAAAATCATTTTTTATCGCCAAACGTCACTAAAATCATTCATTATTGTACTCATTTGCCCTCATTTTCGGCAGTAGAGTAACACTTTGTTGTATTGAAAGAAGAATGTTACTTTACCTGCCGCGATAATTAATCAAATTAACCGAGATTGAATGTAAGTGGTCAATGGCAAAAATCGATTATTTATTTGAGTGAAATTAAAATTTATTTACTTTAACTATTAAAAATATTGTACAAAATTTATCTTATTATTAATAAAATTTATGTCAAGAAGTAAAATTCTGTAGTGTTTCGCAATTATATTCATACAAAATAAATCAAAACTTTACAGATTTAGTAATTAGGTAGGTATATAATATTGATAACTATCGATTAAACATCAAAACCGGCCATCATGCAAAAGTCATCTGTCATTACTGTCATACGAATTTTTTATTTCGTCTAAAACTAAAGAAATTTCCTCAAAGTTGTAAGTAAGTGTTAATGTTTTTTATGATTGACGATACAATTTTGTACGCACCACCTCAATACTCTTTATCGAACGCGTCTGTTCCTCTGCTCGTAATATCAGACTCGTTCGATAAAGAGTCACTTTACTGACTGACTTTACTGAAATTGGTTAAAAAAATTTTCGACCGCGGTACCGCGTGACACCCTGTGTATTTGTTATAAGGATGTAATACTTTGAGTAAGTTTGTGCAAAAAATCGAATCAGAATAATTTAACTAACGGGGGCGACCTTACAGACTATACTAATAAGTAGTTGAAACGGTCAAAACAAAGAAACACACACTCATTAAAAATGCACTTGAGATTCTCGTATAATCAACATTTACTGAATCGATCCAGGAAGAGTCAACTCCAACTAGTAAAAGTTGATTTAAATTTTTAAAATCAACTTTTACTGCTCGTTTCAGTTGGAGTTGACTCGAACTAGGAAAAGTCAACTCTAACTGAGAATCAACTTGAACTGTAACATATACATACTTTCATACCATTAAATAATAATGATTTGAATTATGTTGTGTTACAGTTGAGTCCACGATTCTTTACCCGTGCGTCATTAATACATGGCGAGATAAAACACATACATTTTATCTAGCATTACCTACCAACAGCTACCTACCGCCTGTTATTAAGGCTATGGGTACATAATTCGCAAATATTTTACGTGTATCCCTACTTTTTCTGTCTTTACACGGCAAATTACGTGTAGTAAAATTCACACTGGTATGGATATGTAAACATTACTAGAATGTCATTCTACTTGAAAATGTCATCATTAATTTAAAGAGATGGGTTTTGAATGTTCTTGGATAACTGTTATTTTTATAATTGCAAATTATTAATTCAGTTAATAAATGTGATAATTTTTTCACTAACTATGTATTCAGTGATTGTAATAATTTATTTGTACAACAAAGACTAATACTCAATCGAGAAAAGAGGAAAAGTGTTAAAGTGATTTTTTAATAATATATTGTTATGGAACGCTTACAATTTTGAACATCTTTAACAACAAAATACTTGGATCACAGAATATATTATCCTGATGTATTCTCTGCTTGGATCTTCCACAAATAATACACAATAAATAACTTTTTATTAAGTTCACGTTTTAAATCAATTATTTATCAAATACACTATATATCAATAATATTTAATCAATAACTCAACATATTCCCGATGCAATGTCAAATATTTAAAATTGTCACTGATTGTCAGTGTCTGACTGACAATATATGCTGACAATATTATATTCGGCTGAGTGCGTTGTAAGACAAAGATAGATTTGGAAAATATTACCAGGGCATTGTGTTCATTTTTTTCGAATCCTGAAAAAACCAATAAATATTTTTGAAAAATTTAAACGCATAATGAAAGACTAAATTATTACCGAGGGCCGAAAGTCCCTTAGAATAAATAAAAAGTTTATTTTGAATGATATATTTGAAATTAAAAATCACACTAAATTTTCTCTTAGCTTTTCACCCCTGTAACTTATTAAAATAAACATTATAGAAGTTCTCAGGGACTTTCGGCCCTTGCTAATAACGTAATCTTTCATTCTGCGTTTAAATTTTTCAAAAATACTTATTAGTTTTCTCAGGATTCGAAAAAAATGAATCCCCATTTGAATAGCATTGCAGCCGAAAATACGTACCGATCCTCTTAAGTAAAAACACATGTTATTTTTTTTGAACGCTCTAGACTCAGTACATCGGAAAGAGTTGCAAAAAAGACGATTGGTAATGTTTTCAGATTTTAAGTACAATTTGTGACGTTTCTTGTTTGTTTACTTTTGTGGCTGTCAGTCTGTTGAATTGTTTGCTGGTTTTTGTGGAATTTTTGCATTTTGAAATTTTTTATATTACACAAACATTTGTTTTCACAACTAATTTTACATTGGAGTTTGAAATTTTATGGTAAGTGTATTTTATTTTGTATTAATTTTTACAACATACAAAGCTAACCTCATTCACACAGTTAACAAATGGTTGTGTTTAAGTTTCTGCCAAAGTGAATAAAATGACAAAGAGAAAACATGTTATTAAATTTTTTTATAAATTGTTTATTTATTTATTAATTACTAATGATATTAAAAGAATTTACTAAGCTGCTTCAAATGTAGCTGTAATTCTGCACCAAAATTTTAAAGCAAAACTTACATTTGACATTTTATTTATTTGGTAACGTAACATTTTATACTATAACCCGTGATCGGAATAATATCCACTTTCTACTGTTGCATTTAGTAAATTTACGATTTATTTCGTATGCTTTAACTGATGACGCACGGGTAAAGAACCCTGGACCAACTGTATACAAGGAAACTTATAGGCGAGTAGGCAGCAACCCCCAAAATGATTTTATTTATACCGACCACGAAAATCAACTTTCAGGTGAATGACGAATTTTGGTCATTCTGTATGTTTTCGCGGTCGCTGAATCCGAATATGAAGTTTATTTTTATCTAAAATTGGTGGAACATGTTCAAAATCAAATTTTAGATATGCAAAAATGCGAAAAATTAATTTTAATGATTTTTTAACTTGTCAACTTTCTGTCAAGAGCAAATAAAAATTACCCACTCAGACGAACCCTATTAGCGGTACCAGTAGAAAATAGGAGAAGAGGTAGACCAAAACTGAAATGGAGGAACGGTACTGGCAAAGGTTGGCGATGAACAGATACGACTGGCGAAATATACTGAAGAAGGGAGGCTCAATTAGGGCTGTAGGACCACTGAGGATGATATTTATTTTTTGTATATTCATTATTATTATTTAAAAACAACGTCTGAATAGTTCAAAACTTATGTTTCGATGAAAGTGACATGTTTCTGTAAAGTTAACTTCCCTAGTCCAAATGGACATGCTGTAAAAATGGTTTCAAATGCTATAAAATGTTTAAGGCCGGCGCCCTCTCATACGAAACAGCCCGCTACGATCGGCATTATAATATTTTCGTGTATTCAAATGACTCAGCGCCTCCTTTACGGAATCGTAGCACATCGCGCTGAGCCATTTGAATACACGCAAATATTAAAATGGCGATCGTTGCGATCCGTTCCGTAGCAGGCTGTTCCGTATAAGTGGGCACCGGCCTTTATTGGTTGTGTTGGAAATTATTATACAACAAAATAGCTAATATTGCTGGTTACTTATTTAAAAGTCAACAATTATTCAAATGAAGCTTATCACGAAAATAACAATACCTTGTGAACTAAGACGTCATTAATGAAGAGAGTACATAGCAGCATCAAAAAATCAACTTAAAGATAAGAAATCCCTTCTGAAAATCAACCTGTAAATATGACAAATTTTATGTATTCATGCACAGCATTTATATAAAATCTCTTTATCACATCGGAAGTATAAAATCTCTTTCTAAAATTTAAATTATACACAGTGCTTCAACAAGAAATTAAAAAAAAAAATCAGGGGAGTACAGAAATGGAAAAAAATATTTTTGTTTAAAAGTTAGTCCCATCGATATTAATATCGACCGGTGTGTGGATTTTTGTCAAAGTATTTGTTTTGCCTCCTCGCACCATTTAAAACTGTGTGAGGATGGCAAAGCTCAGCATAGATTTAATAGTGAAATTGAATAGTTTACAGTAATTATTAAATAAGGTTCAAAATTGTGAAATGATACTTCAAAAAAAGTAACAGGATTATTTTGATAAATTGTAAATTGTAGTGATAATGTGATACGCATATACGATGAATATTTTGTTAATCTTTTTCCACTAAAACAATCTTTGCTGCACACAGTGAGGGTGTATCTGAAACAGGAAGGTTTGCTAGTGGTGTAAATTTGTTTTTATAAAAAAAAAGCGCATGTGGTTTCCGTTCTGGTTGTATGTTATCTTCATATCTTAGTAGTTCACATCGCATGTCATACTTATCTGAAGTTCTTAGCTTAAAACCTATAATCTGATCTTCTAATAATACGTAACATTCAAATGGCGGCTTTGATAATTTAAAAAAAGAAGGATATACTTCACTTTCGGCCTTGTGACTGACTTTCAAATGATGCTTTAGTGCTCCTGAAAAATTTTTTATTCTACAAATTGGGTAAGGACAATTATAATCAATAATTCTCTTTGCACAGTATATTTCATGTGATACTATTTCTGAAAACTTGAAATCTTTATCACAATCCCATTTGCAAATACGTGTCCGAAGAGTTGACGGAATCGATTGTTTAAAATATAAATGATTTTCTTTAATTTTATTTTCATGGGTTAACCATTCAAAACAACAAAAACAAAGAAAATCATTATGTGTAGGACTGTAATAATATTCTACGGCATCCGAGTCAGAAATGGAAAAAATGCAGTTTTCTTTACAATTGAAACATTGCGGATTATATTCTGACGGAAATTTAACAATTTTGGTTGTGTAGTTCCGGGGGCATTTATACATGAACTGAACTTTTTTCCCCGGATTTGGTTTCGGTTTTTCTAAAGAATTATTAATGCTGGACGAGGATGAATTCACATTATCAGATATAGCCGGATTCTTTAGATTTTGATTCGAGTTTTCTAAAGAATCCTTAATGCTTGATGAATGAACATTTTCCGGTATAGTTAAAAACTGTAAGTTTTGATAAATTAACTTAAATTGAACATATATTAAATGTGACATATTTGATGCATCCACAATGGAAAACTCATTAGCAAGTGAAGGTTTTGAATTAAATGTAATACCAAATTCTTTGTTCTCCCCAGTTATGGTAAACTGGTGATATATGTTTGAAGCTATTTTATCACTTCCCATATAAACCAATTCTAATTTTATTGTATTTTCTGATTTACTATAGCTAATATATAGGAAAAATAAGTTATCTTCTTCTTGATATACATAAATACCAGTCATCTCTAAATAACGATTCAAGTTAAAAACAAACGCAGGACAACCCAATATTGCATCCTTATGGTTGGAATGAAAGTGGCGAAGCATCAGAAAACTCGTCATTTCTTCATAACAAATTGGACACTTGTGAATGTTTTCCAAGCACACCTAAAATTAGTAAATTATTTCCATTTAATGAACGCAATGAAAATCAATAAGGAAAAATGTGAAGGACATATTATTCAGGCTAAATGATATAAAAAAGATATAGTTTCCAAGATTCTAAAAAAAAAAAAAAACAATCGTCTCTCTCACAAATCTCAAAAATGTATACTTTAATACCATTAAATAATGATTTGAATTAGGAAACTAAAAAGTTGACCCATTTGTCGAGATTCTCATCAAGTGTGCACCCAATTATCCAATTAATAGAAGTCCGCGAATAATTATTTTAAACATTGGATCCAAAAATAGCTGGCTTGGAGGGGAAAGTTTTTTACTATCGGCAAAAAACATGGAAAGATTCCAAGCTTGATTACCATGAAAATATGACGAGTAGCTTGTTTAAGGAATGGTTTGAAAAGGTGTTGCCAAATTTGCCTCCAAATAGTGTAATTGTTTGGATAACGCGACGTATCACAGCGAACAAATTAGAAAAATCCCCGGTGTAGGTTCGACGAAAAAACAAATATCTGATTTTTTGTCTGAAAATGATTTGTACTTTAAAAAACATATACAAAAAAAGAAATGTTGGAAGTTCTTCACACAAGTGTTTGAGAAACAATTTGTTAGATATAGACGAATTAGCCAAACGTGATGGTCCTAATATATTGCGATTACCTCCCTACTACTGTGTCTTCAACCCCATTGAATTAATCTGGAGCCAACTTAAGGGAAGTTTACGGCGAAACAACTGCTGTCCCAAATTAAGTAGGCAATCGGTGTCACATGTTGTAGAAGAAATAGAAAAGATTTCCCCAACACTGTGGCAAAATTGCGTTTCACATGTTTTAAAAACGGAAGATCATTAGTGAACATTAACCTCACATATTAAACCAATAGTTATAACATTAGATGATGACGAATCTAGTGAAGATGACAGCGATAGTGACATACATACATCTAATTTTATTATGTTATCTTTTTTAATCCTGATTTTTGCTACTTCACGAAGAAAGATTGAAAAAGAATAGAAGTAGTAGAAATGGATTATCTAACTAAGGAGAGCATGTGGTATAACCAAAAAAGATCACATCAGGAATGAAGATATTAGAAGGAGGACAAACACTGTATATTCCAGTGTAGATAGAATTGAAACGAGACAACTAGTGTGGTATGGTCACGTGGAACGAATGAATGAGGATAGATGGCCAAAGAAAACTTTAAATTACATACCACAACAAAGAAGAAGGGGACAGCCTTCAGTTGCCTGGGAAGAAAATGTACGGCACATGAGAGATTAGAGCCATCAAAGAAGAAAGACGAATGGAAGGACAGAAAAAGATGGCGGTCGAAATGCGAGAAGTGGCAGAGGCTGTAGGAACCTCGCTTATAGATATAGATAGATTTTTGCTACTACTCTTTTAATCTTTTACTGTTATTAACATTATTTTCCTTAATTACTTTAATTTGTTCATTTCCCTTATTTCATTGTATATAATAATATACCTATAACTACACAGATATAAATACGTAGGTAATAAATATATGATATGATATTTAATTTTATATTTATTATTCCAACCCCTTTAAAATTTTATATGTACTTGAACTTTTTTGTTAATTTTAGCGAAGTCGCTCCCGGAGGGTTTGTTGCTTGTTATTATAATACTAAATCGGTAGGGTCATCCCACCAGCGTCAGGCCAAATTTCTTATATCTTGAATTATACTATACCTGAATATGGTAAATTTTGTGTATTCACGCAATATAAAATATCTTTGTCAGAGTATTATAAAATTTTAATTACACACTGTGCCCTAACGAAAACTCTAAAAATGAGTGGAGTACATGATTGCAAAAATTATTTTTGCTCCAAAATTGGCCCCCTCGATACAAACATTGAACGGTTTGTTTGTGGTCTTTTGTCAAAACACTAAATTTGTTTAGCCGAGTTTAAAGCCAAACGTCCACAGACCCGCATCGTACGCAACGGATTTTAGTTTGACAATCGATAATGCGATCCGTACGATGCGGATCAGTGGACGCGATTACATAAGTTTCTGTACAAGGCAAACTAAAATCCGTTGCGTACGATGCGTCCGATGCGGGTCTGTGGACGCTTGCCTTAAGAAGGGTATAAACTTGGAATCTTTAAAACGGGATTTGTCGGTAACTAATCGATCAATCATATCAAGTAGATAATGATACACTTGAGTCCAGGGTTCTTTACCCGTGCGTCATAATTTAAAGCATACGAAATAAGTCGGAAAAAGTCGGATCACGGGTTAAAATTTGACGTTATCAAATAAATAAAATGTCAAATGTAAGTTTTGCTTTAAAATTTTGGTGCAGAATTACAGCTACATTTGAAGTAGCTTAAATTCTTTTAATATCATTAGTTAAATACACAGTTTATAAAAAAATTCAATAACATATTTTCTTTTTGTCATTTCATACACTTTGGCGGAAACTTAAGACAACCTTATATTCTTATTCCTTAACTGTCTTCTTCTTCTTGTAGTGCCTATCCGTTTCGGATGTTGGCGACCATCATGGCAATCTGTACTTTGCACACTGCTGCTCTGAAAAGATTTGTAGTGGTTGTGTTGAACCACGTACGTAGATTTTTCAGCCACGAAATCCTTCGCCTTCCTGGTCCTCGCTTTCCCTCTACTTTTCCCTGCAAGACCAGTTGCAGCAGTCCATATCTTTCACTGTTCCTCATGATGTGACCGAGGTATTCGATTTTGGCTGTTTTTATTTTGATTGACAGCTCTTTTTCTTTTTGCATTCTCAGCAAAACACCCTCATTAGTAATGTGGTCGGTATAAGATATCTTCAGGATTCGACGATAAAGCCACATCTCAAAAGCCTCAATTTTCTTGCAGGTGGCGTCTGTGAGAGTCCACGACTCAACTCCGTACAACAGTATCGGGAAGATATAACATCGTAGTAATCTGACTTTTATGGGTATCGACAAATCATGACATTTGAACAACTTTGCCATTTTTTGAAATGCAGATCTTGCTTTCTCTATCCTACATTTGATTTCTATAGAATGGTCCCAATTTTCATTGACGTTCGTACTAAGGTAGGTATATGTCTTTACTCTTTCTATGTGTTGACCATTTACACTGATTCGTCCAAATTGCTCTTTGTTCTTAGAGATAATCATACATTTTGTTTTCTTAGTGTTTAGTGAAAGTCCGTATCTCTGACTGACCTCCGCGATTCTGTTCATTAACTCCTGTAGGGCTTCAGAACTGTCAGCGAATACCACAGTGTCGTCTGCGTATCTTATGTTATTGATACATTCTCCGTTAATTCGAATTCCGGCTTCAACATCATCCACTGCTTCTTGAAAGATTTCCTCAGAGTAGATGTTAAACAGCAGGGGGGATAGTATACATCCCTGACGGACCCCACGTTTGATTTTGATATCGTCGGATTCTCCTGCCTCTGTCCGGATAGAGGATGTTTGATTCCAGTACAGATTGCTGATAATCCTTAAATCACAGGTGTTAATTCCAATATTGGTTAATATCTCCATCAGCTTGTCGTGCTTTACTGTATCGAACGCTTTATGGTAATCAATGAAACATGCATAAATATCGCAATTTACGTCTCTACATCGTTGAAATAGCACTTGTATACTAAATAGAGCCTCTCTTGTACCCACTGCATTTCGAAAACCAAACTGTGTTCGGCTGTTTTTTTTTATTCGTACAGTCTATATATCCTTTGGTGTATAATTTTTAGAAATACGGACTTTGTTTAGTACGCAGGATACGGACTTTGTTTTCTTTGGTAAAGCAACAAACGTCGACTTCAACCATGTTTTTGGTATTACTCCGCTTAACTGTCACTTAACAAAATTTCCTTAACAAAATAAAATACATTTACCATAAAATTTCCAACTCCAATATAAAATTAGTTGTGAAAAAAACTGTTTGTTTATATAAAAAACTTCAAAATGCAAAAATTCAACAAAAAAAAAACAGCAAAAAATTCAACAGACTGACAGTCACAAAAGTAAACACACCAGAAACGTCACAATTTACCTACTTAAAATCTGAAAACATTCCTAAGCGTCTTTTTTTGTATCTATCTCTTTTCAATATACTGAGACTAGAGCGTTCATAAAAATAACATGTGTTTTTACTTAATAACAGGCGGTAGCTGATTTGTCTTTAGTTTCATGCGTGGAAGAGAATGATGCTAAATAAAAAGTATGTGTTTTATTTCGCCAGGTATTAATGACGCACGGGTAAAGAACCGTGGAATCAAATGTAGCAGAGGGTTAAAGTTGCAAGAATTTTTTTGCACAAAAATTAGTTCCACTCGATCTAAAAATCGACCAGTGTTTGGATTTTTTTGTCAAAACGTGTATTTTACCGGGTTTAAGAGGGTAACTAATTGTTTAAAAATAGAAAATAACAACAATTGTGTAAGTAATGTAATCTTAAAAACTAGAAATTATATAGGCCATTCGAGTGCTCACATCACTTTAAAATTTCTGCTGGTTACAACCCCCAAACATAGACTTAATAGTTTGATTTTATGTAACAGTTCACAATAATTATAAAATAGTAAAGTTCAAAATTGTTAAATGATACTTCAGTAAAAGTGACAGGATTATTTTCAGAAATTGAAGTGATAATGTGATATACGCACACACGATGAATGGTTTGTTATTCATTTTCCACTAAAACAATCTTTACTGTACACTTTTCGGGTGAACTTGAAAGAGGAAGATTTGCTAGTGGTGTAAATTTGTTGTTATAAAAAAAGAGCGCATGTGGTTTCCGTTTTGATTGTATGGTATTATCGTATGCCTTTATATCACATTGCATGTCATACTTGCCCGAAGTTATTAGATCAAAACCTATAAGCTGATCTTCTAAGATCACGTAACGCGAAAATGGTGGCTTCACTAATAATTTAAAAAAAGAAGGAGATACTTCAATAACGTCATCGTGACGGATTTTTAAATGATTCCTTATTATGGGAGCAGAAATTTTAATTCTACAATTTGCGTAAGGACATTTATAATACCAAATTCTCGTTTTACAGTATATTTCATGAGATACTATTTCTGAAAACTTGAAATCTTCACCACAATTCCATTTGCAAAAACGTGTCCGAAGAGCTGACGGAATCGAATGTTTAAAATATAAATGATTTTCTTTAATTTTATTTTCATGGGTTAACCACTCAAAACAACAAAAACAAAGAAAATCATTATGTGTAGGACTGTGATAATATTCTACGACATCCGAGTCAGAAAGCGAAAAGATGCAACTTTCTTTACATTTAAAACATTGTGGATTATAGTCTGCGTCAAATTCAACAATTTGGGTTGTGTAGTTACGCGGGCTTTTATACATGAACTGAACTTTTTTTGCCTGATTGGGTTTCGGTTTTTCTAAAGAATTATTAGTGCTGGACGAGGATGAATTCACATTTTCAGTAATAGTCAGAACCTCAAGATTTTGATTCAGTTTTTCTAATGAATTCTTAATGCTTGACGAATGAACATTTTCCGATATAGTGAAAAACTGTAAGTTTTGATAAATTAACTTAAATTGAACATATATTAAATGTGACATATTTGATGCATCCACAATGGAAAACTCATTAGCACGTGAAGGTTTTGAATTAAAGTTAATATCACATTCTTTGTTTTCCCCAGTTATGGTAAACTGGTGATATATGTTTGAAGCTAGTTTATTACTTCCCATATAAACCAATTCTAATTTTATTGTATTTTCTGATTCACTATAGCTAATATATAGAAAAAATAAGTTATCTTCCTCTTGATATAAATAAATACCAGTCATTTCTAAATAACGATTCAAGTTAAAAACAAACGCAGGACAACCCAATATTGCATCCTTATGGTTGGAATGAAAGTGGCGAAGCATCAGAAAACTCGTCATATCATCATAACAAATTGGACACTTGTGAATGTTTTCCAAGCACACCTAAAATTATTAAATTATTTCAATTTAATGAACGCAATGAAAATCAATAAGGAAAAATGTGAAGGACATATTATTCAGGCTAAATGATATAAAAAAGATATAGTTTCAAAGATTATAAAAAAAAAACAATAGTCTCTCTCACAAATCTCAAAAATGTATACTTTAATACCATTAAATAATGATTTGAATTAGGAAACTAAAAAGTTGACCCATTTGTCGAGATTCTCATCAAGTTTGCACCCAATTATCCAATTAATAGAAGTCCGCGAATAATTATTCTGAACATTGGATCCAAAAATGGCTGGCTTGGAGGGGAAAGTTTTTTACTATCGGCAAAAAACATGGAAAGATTCCAAGCTTGATTACCATGAAAATATGACAAGTAGCTTGTTTAAGGAATGGTTTGAAACGAAGGTGTTGCAAAATTTGCCTCCAAAAAGTGTAATTGTTTGGATAACGCGACGTATCATAGCGAACAAATTAGAAAAATCCCCGGTGCAGGTTAGACGAAAAAACATATATACAGTCGGAGAAATGAAAGAATACCCATGAACGAACATATAAAACACGCTGTATTTTCCTGTCACCGTGTCACAAAGAAAATTGTCCAGTGCAAGTACATGTAACAATAATTATTACATGTACTTGCGCTGGCCAACTTTTTGTCCGACACGGTGACAGAAAAATACAGCGTGTTTTATATGTTCGTTCATGGGTATTCTTTCATTTTTCCTACTGTATCTGATTTTTTGTGATTATTGATTACTGATTTTGAAATTATTGATTATTGGTTATATTAAACCAATTAGATGATGACTAATCTAGTGAAGATGACAGCGATAGTGACATATAGTTGTAATTTGTATTTATTTCTTTTCGTCTAAAGTTCAAACTTTATTTTTCTATGTTATTGTTTCTAATTTTATTATGTTATCTTTTTTAATCCTGATTTTTGCAACTTCACGAAGATTGAAAAAGAATAGAAGTAGTAGAAATGGATTATCTAACTAAGGAGAGCGTGTGGTATAACCAAAAAAGATCACATCAGGAATAAAGATATTAGAAGGAGGACAAATACCTGTATATTCCAATGTAGATAGAATTGAAACGAGACAACTAGTGTGGTATGGTCACGTAAAACGAATAAAGATAGATGGCCAAAGAAAACTTTAAATTACATACCACAACAAAGAAGAAGAAGGGAAAGGCCTTCAGTTGCCTGGGAAGAAAATGTACGGCACATCATGAGAGATAGAGTCATCAAAGAAGACAAATGGATGGACAGAAAAAGATGGCGGTCGAAATGCGAGAAGCGGCCGAGGCTGTAGGAACCTCGCTGCTAGATATAGATAGATTTTTGCTACTACTCTTTTAATCTTTTACTGTTATTAACATTATTTTCCTTATTTTCTTAAATTTGTTCATTTCTCTTATTTCATTGTAGATGAGTATATTTAGAAATTGAATTAATGATGTCATGCTACTATACATTATATATATATATATATATATATATATATATATATATACAAATAGTATCTTAATTGACTTATTAGGAAATACGAATATATATATATATATATATATATATATATATATATATATATATATATATATATATATATATATATATATATATATATAGATGCACGTTAAGTTGTGACTTCCGGTATACAGAAGAGGCTGTCCGACTTCCACCTTTTCTACTAGGAATTATTTTTTAAAAATTGTGTATTTGGTAAAAGGGGGGCTTATAAAATGGGTCTACCTATTGAGGGGAAAGGATTTACCAAAATAAATTTTGTATATATATACGTATATACCGAAGCGTACAGCATACGTTATGGCTTCCATATATAGGGTAGTTCAAGGCGCGTTGTCACTTCCAGCGGTGTTGTCATATTTTGGAAGTCACAACGACTCGTCTGCTAGATTTACCTCCTATTTTGAGCGTAATGTGTGATCTTTTGAAACTTTTACTGTGAATACAGTTGTCTGTGTTTTAAAGTTGTCTATTTAAATTAAAATATTGATATTCTTTTGATTATACAGGTTTACAAAAAAATACATTTCGGACTATTTGACGAAACCATATGACTAGGGGGGTTTTTGGGGTCGCTGGTTACGAATCCGGGGTTCGCTAACCTCTATCACGTCAGGTAAAGGTTATTTCAAGGACAAATCAAGATAAATCGACAGTCGCTCTGAAAAAGTATATTAGGAGGGTTTTGGGGTCGCTTATAACGAATCCAGGATCCGCTGACCTCTATCACGTGTAGCTGAAGGTCATTTCGAGGTCAAATCAAGATAAATCAACACAATCGCTGTGAAAAAGTATATTAGGGTGTTTTTGGGGTCCCTGATCACAAAACTGGGGCCCGTTGAGCTCAACCACGTCAGGTAAAGGCCATTTCAAGGTCAAATCAATTTTGTTAACTCCTCCTGATTTGAACTTGAAATGACCTTTACATGACGTAGTAGAGCTCAACGGACCGCAGTTTTCATGATCAGCGACCCCAAAACTCCCTATACTTTCAGAGCCATTGTGTCAATTTATGTTGATTTGACCTTAAAATGACGTTGAACTAGACGAGATAGAGGTCAGCGGACTCCGGATTCATCTTCAGCGACCCCAAGAACCCCCTAATATACTTTTTCAGAGCGACTGTCGATTTATCTTGATTTGACCTTGAAATGACCTTTACCTGACGCGATAGAGGTGAGCAGACCCCGGATTTGTGATCAGCCACTCCAAAAACCCCCTTGTCGTATGGTTTCGTCAAATTGTCCGAAATTTAGTTTTTTTTGTAAACCTTTGTTATTTATGATAATATGATTGATATTTATTTTAACAAAAATACTAATATATTATTATTGCTGTAAAATGGATTTATTGGAATTAATTAAAAAAGTGTTAATAGTAAGTCATTTATTTATGAAAATTATATCAAAAATGTTAATAAATAAATTTGAACTTATAGAAAATTTTAATATTTTAGATTTTATTACAGGCACCGTCCTTTTAATTTTTGATGTACCAATAATAATATGTAATAAAAAATTAAATGGCTAAACCCTCCAGGTGGGGATTACCCGCTAAAAAGCTATCTAGATCCATCTTTTTCGAGCAGATTTTTCCCAATCTGCTACTCGATACTATTGACTATGCTTCTCCATTTCTTTCTATCCTCTTTTGTTTTTCTGCTAGTCTCTAATTCCTGCCCTATATAAATCTTCCTTTAATTCCTGTAACCATTTATTCTAGTTCCTCCGCGTCTCCTTCTAACTCCGGGTCTCCATTGTAAAATTGAGTTTATAGTTGTTGCGCTACCTGCTCTCCATATATGCCCCAACAATCCAACTCTGTGCCCAAATCTGAAAATCTGGAATAATATCTACCCGGGTGGAAACATTTTTTTTTTAATATATGAAAATAGTTATTTATGAAACGGAGTGAGTGCTATACATCGCGTAAGTTCGCAAAAAGTACTTCACGCACAATTTCATACAATATTTTATCTACGATAAACAAATAAAAATACTGTAACTCTTCGTCACTGGAATTCATTTCTATTCTACAATTCTTAGAACTGTGACATATAAAAATTCTAATTTCTTTCAAACCACAAAACTGTCAAATTTTTTTTTTGTAATTTATTGCTCATTATGTCATCACCTCTCTTGTGCTCTGCACAAGAGATCTAAGGTTAGAGCTAAGAATAAGGTTGGCTAGGTGCTACGTTTTCTCGACTCTGTTTTACGGAATGGAAGCTTGGACCTTGAATGCGGCATCAATGAAAAAACTGGAATCATTCGAGATGTGGGTATATAGAAAAATTCTAAAAATATCATGGACAGAACACGTCACAAACAAAGAGGTTCTGAGAAAGGTGAATAAAGAAATGGAAGTCTTAAATACAATTAAAACCAGAAAATTGGAATATCTCGGACATATTACACGTGGAGAGAGATACAACTTGCTCCAACTCATTATGCAGGGAAAGATTCAAAGAAAAAGAAGCATAGGGAGACGCAGAATATCGTGGTTGCGCAACCTGAGAGAATGGTACGGATGTACATCAAACGAACTTTTCAGAGCAGCCGTCTCCAAGGTCCGAATAGCTATGATGATTGCCGACCTCCTTCGCGGAGATGGCACTTGAAGAAAAAGAAGATGTCATCACCATGAAACGCGAAAGTTAAGAAAGAATATTTAATTATATGAAAGTGTGTCAAAAACAGTGAGAAAAAGTAAATCCCATTTAAAATACATTGTTACTTCATGCTTACTTTAAAGCACTGCTATCTATAATGACAGTTTTCACAAACTAAAAATTTATATATTATAATATGACATAGAGTAGATAAAAGTCATTTATTAATTATTAATTGATTATAGTCAGAAGAAAATTAGATCATGCACCCCTTGTTTTTTATAATTGTTAACATACTAAATTACATATCCAATAATTATTGTTATCCATTAAATAGATCGATGCAGATCGGCCTTATATCGGATCCTCTTCTATTAGTCCGTTCGCTGACGGTAAAATATTGCAAAACCCATAAATTTTAAAAAACCACTTAAGATTGACATGAAATTTGGCATACACATAAGTAACATATCAAAGAAGAAAATTGATATTTTGCCGATGTTTTCTTTTGCCAAGCAGACATTCCGTTAACATTTTTAGTCACAACATAATATCAATGTTAAAGTATTATTAGAGCAACGCGTTATGGTGTCACATTTCTTTTAATGACCGACACACAAAATATTTTAATGACGGATCCCACACTAGAACCAGATTTTTATTACCTACTGCTGATAAGGTAAATAGTTATCAAATATCACTCGTTGTCATCTCTGTGTTAATTTGAAATAATAAAATATAAATATTGTAGTTTTGTATTCTAAAATATTTGGAAAAAATATCTATGTATTTTTTTTTTTCATTTAGGTACACATCATTTTAAGGGATTGTCCGGAAGAGTACAGGCTCAGTATATCGGCAAATGAATTTTGTTTTAAATACCGTCCGTATAGAGGAGGTGCTCGTTGGGGATAGGCGCAAAATCTTAGTCCAGTGCTAATTAAATGCATTAATTTTTTTCGAATTCTGAGAAAACTAATAAGTATTTTTGAAAAATTTAAACGCAGAATGGAAGCTTACATTATTACCGAGGGCAGAAAGTCCCTGAAAACTTATATAATGTTTATTTTAATAACTTATATACCTAATATATGTTTATTTTAATAAAGATAATGGGATGAAAAAACAAGAGAAAAGTTAGTGTGATTTTTAATTTCGAATATTTCATTCAAAATAAACTTTTTTTTATTCTAAGGGACTTTCGGTCCCCCGTAATAATGTTATCTTTCATTCTGGGTGTATGTTTTAAAAAATATTTATTAGTTTTCTCAGGATTCGAAAAAAATAAATGTATTTAAATAGCATTGGACAGAGATTTTGCGCCTACCCCCTTAAGAGAGAGTTTACTGTATTTTATATTATTACTAGAATTTATTACTTTAAACTTTTTATCGCTCTTGATTCATTTTATCGTGTATTTAATTCCATTCAATTGTAATTGTACATTCAATTTTTTTGTAATTTTTACACGTTTTATTACTTTCGAAATAACAATAACTATAAAATCGATTTTTCAGCCTACTTGGGTCAAAAAAATACACAATTTTCGGAAATTTCGTTAAATGAGAACATTTACCTACATTTCTTGTATTTAAGCTTTTAATAAGATTTTTAAAAATAATTTAGATTATTTAATAGATACATTCACCGGCACGAAAAACGGGCACCCCAAAAAATGGGTCATTTTTGATGGCTCGTATCTCCTAAACCTATTCTCCGATTTAAGTATTTCTTTAATATGTTATAGCCTTATTCTTTAACTATATCGCTGTAATAATATTGTTTCTAGACAGGTAAATTATCATTGTATACTGGGCGTACCAATCAAACTGGTTTTTTTTTTCAATTTTCACAACACTCTATGGAATATTCTAGCCTTTATACAATATTGAAATTAAAACCCAACTATAGCCCCAGGTTTTCTTAATGTTCTGTTTGTTATTCATTCGCTTATGTTGGATAATAAAAAAGTTAGGGACTTTAACAATTAAACATGTTCTTTATCAATACATGGTGTTTCTAAATAAGTGCGACAAACTTTAAGGGGTAATTCTGCATGAAAAAATAATGATCGTTTACTTGATAAAGCTATGTCCGCAAATGCTTGCAAATATAAAATTATTTTGCCGAACGATCATTATTTTTTCATGCAGAAATTACCCCTTAAAATTTGTCGCACTTATATTTAGAAACACCTGTATCGATAAAGAACATGGCTAGTTGTTAAAGTCCTTAACTTTTTTATTATCCAACGTAAGCGAATGAATAAAAAAACAGAATGTTAATAAAACCTGGAGCTATAGTTAGGCTTTAATTTAAATATTTTATAAAGGCTAGAATATTCCACAGGGTGTTGTGAAAATTGAGAAAAAAACCCAGTTTGATTGGTACACCCGGTATACAATGAAAATTTACCTGTCTATCAACAATGTTATCATAGCTATATTGTTAAATAATAAGGCTATAACATATTAAAAACATTACTTAAATCGGACCAAAGGTTTGGGAGATACGAGACATCAAAAATTACCCATTTTTTTAGGGTGCCCGTTTTTCGTGCTGGTGAGTGTAGATTAAATTAGAAGTTCATTGTAAAAAAGGAAGTAAACAAAAACACGAGAAAAATGAATTTATATAAGTAAATAGGTAAGTAAATATTATAGATTGAAATAAGTACAGAAAATATATAATTATAGAGATATATAATCACTTATTTTACCTTCATTTAAGGCTAACTTTAAAAGTAAAGCAGATCTGCTATTATTCATGTTTAAAAACAAAAGGCACACAAAACACTAAGTACGATTAGGACCGCGAATCTACAACAGATAAATGTCTGGAAACCGTTACACAGGGTTGCCAAAAAACGGAAGTCACACCGAGCGGTGTGGTATACGGAAGACGCTACGCGTTGTGTACATAACCTGTATAGTAGCACGGGAGCGACACTAGCGCTGGTGATATACCGTCGAACTAAAATCTGATCTTATGAGTATGTTAGATACGATATGACTTCCAGCGAAATTTTTAATATAAGCCTTCTGATACCATCTAGTAGCCAAGTTCGTAAAAATATAGGCAAAACGTTGTGACTTCCGAAATCGGAAGTCATAACGGTATATATGAAGTAACAACGTATTACGAGAATCTACTTTGGAAGTCACATGGATACATGTATCAATATATATATATATATATATATATATACATATATATATATATATATATATATATATATATATATATATATATATATATATATATATATCTTCGCGCCTCTCCAAATCGTCTTCGCGCTAATTCCCACTCCGCCACGTCATCGACAGCCACGTCAGTCACACCAGTCCACGGTATAAATGACCGCCCCAGCGTCAGCAACAACAGTATTGCAGTGAGTAGTGAAGTAGTGAGTAGTGAGGTAGTGTCTGGAGCCTCAGGAGACTGAGACCCCGGAAGCCCTGAAGATGACGTCAGAGAGGACGTCGAAAGCTCGGCCTAGAAACCAACGACGCGGTTCAACCCGGAAGCCTGGTGAGTTTAATTTTAATATTAATTCTTTTGTTGATATTGATTTTAGCTTTAAGTTTCATTGTATTAACCGCGGAAACCTTTCCGAACATTATATATATATATATAATAGCATGACATCATTAATTCAATTTCTAAATATATTCTTCCATATATATTTATTTTTCTTAATATGTATTCGAGTTGGGGTGTTATGAATAGGATTGTATCCAACTTTGTGTCTATGCATTTTGACGTTGCGACCCTGACAGAAATTGTGGGGACATCTGGTGACTGTCTCAATTTGAATCAAACAAATTTTCGTATTGGGCTGACCAACTGGGCGCGCGAGGTTTCCCAAACACGACTCTACCTTATCGGCAGAGTTTACGAGAAGTGTACGGTAAATTGAAGCTGTAATTACAAAGAAAGGAATATATATGTCTTTGTACTCACTTTATAACGCTTAAAGAATTACGAGATCTGGATTACAATGCATATTTTTTTTTTAATTCTCGTATCAAAGTTACTCGTGAAGTTAGTCGTATTGATGACAGTTGGGGAAACATCCGCGACCCGATGTAGATATAGATGACAGATGTGGTAAGTACAGTTTTTTCCCAAATGTATACACTTTAAATCTAATCTTTTTTGTATGCAAATGTGGTAACCGCATCACATACCGGTTAGGATTTACTAACAGCCGAAATGTGGCAACTTCACTAAATATGAAAAGCATATAATGCACAATTATTGTGGTATGTGCTCTTACCTCATTAGGATTCTTGAACCTAATTGTACGAATGTGGTTATGTGACACTTTTTGTCACTAAATGCTTAGCTCCTCCCATCTTCTATCTATATTATCATTAAAGTTAAGAATTTTATGCAAAGAAATACTTTAAATGTGGGCGTAAATAGAAAACGGGGACCCTAAAAAATGGGTAATATTTGAGGTTGAGTATCTCCTAAACCTGTTTTTTTTTAGTCCGATTTAAGTGATTTTTTGAATATGTTATAGCTTTGTTCTTTGTCAATATCTCTGTAATAATATTTTTGCTAACCAGGTAAATTTTCATTGTATACCGGGTGTACGAATCAAACTGTGTTTTTTTCTCAAAGTTTGCAACACCCTGTGGGATATCCTAGCATTTATAAAATACTGAAATTAAAACTCAACTATAGCCTCAGGTTTTCTCAACATTTTGTTTTTTGATTCATTCGCTTATGTTGGATAATACAAAAGTTAGGTACTTTAACAATTAGCCATGCTCTTTTTCAGTACAGGGTGTTTCTAAATAAGTGCGACAAACTTTAAGGGGTAATTCTGCATTAAAAAATAATGACAGTTTGCTTTATAATCGTATGTCCGCAAATGCTTCGTTTGTGAGATACGGGATGTAGAATTTTTTCTTACAAACTGACGATTTATTTATTGCTTTAAAACCGGTTGAGATATGCAAATGAAATTTGGTGGGTTTTAAGACGTAGTTATTGCACATTTTGTAACATACAATTAAGAATTTCATATTTACCATTGGCGTGCATACGGGTAATAGGATTGGTCATATTAACCATATGCACGCCAATAGTGAATATAAAATTCTTGATTGCAAGTCAAACAATTCGCAATAACTATCTCTTAAAACCTACCAAATTTCATTTGCATATCTGCACCGGTTTTAGGGCAATAAAATAAATCGTCAGTTTGTAAAAAAAACTTAACATCCCGTATCTCGTAAACGAAGCATTTGCGGACATAAGTTTATAAAGCAAACGGTCATTATTTTTTCATGCAGAATTACCCCTTAAAGTTTGTCGCACTTATTTACAAACAACCTATACTGATGAAGAACATGACTAGTTGTTAAAGTACGTAACTTTTGTATTATCCAACATAAAAGAATAAATCAAAAAACAGAATATTCAGAAAATCTGAAGCTATAGTCGGGATTTCATTTCAGTATTTTATAAAGGCTAGAATATTCCACAGGGTGTTGCGAACTTTGAGAAAAAAACACAGTTTGATTCGTACACCCGGTATACAATGAAAATTTATCTGTTTGGCAAAAATATTATTACAAGGATATTCACAAAGAATAAGGCTATAACATATTCAAAAAATCACTTAAATCGGACAACAGGTTAAGGAGATACGCGAGATCAAAAATGACCTACTTTTTAGGGTGCCCGTTTTCTATGACGCGCAGTTTAGAATACATTGTTGTTACAATTTATATATAGGGTGTAACAAAAATACAGGTCATAAATTAAATCACATATTCTGGGACCAAAAGGAGTTCAATTGAACCTAAATTTCCTTAGTACAAATGTGCAAGCCCTTTGAAGTTACAAAATGAAAATCGATTTTTTCCAATATACCGAAAACTATTAGAGATTTTTTATTGAAAATGGCCATGTGGAATTCATATCGCAGAAACATCTTAAAAAAATAACAGTCAAATTTGTGCACCCCATAAAAATTTTATGTGGGTTTTGTTCCTTTAAACCCCCCAAACTTTTGTGTACATTTCAATTAAATTATTATTGTGGTAAGTACCATTAGTTAAACACAATGGTTTTAAAACTTTTTTGTCTTTACATTTTTAGGTATATTTTGAAACATTAAAAAACAAGCCACACCTCGTTAAAAACTGGGTTATCAAAAAAA
Organism: Diabrotica virgifera virgifera; assembly: GCF_917563875.1. NCBI lineage: Eukaryota > Metazoa > Arthropoda > Insecta > Coleoptera > Chrysomelidae > Diabrotica > Diabrotica virgifera. The sequence goes on from NC_065446.1 coordinate 31,019,208, forward strand.
TACAAAAAGGCAAACATTTTTTAAAAACATTGTGATTAACTAATTGTACCACAATAATAATTTAATTGGAACATACACAAAAGTTTGGGGATTTAAGGAAACAAAACCCCCCATAAAGTTTTTAGTAGGTGCACAAATTTCATTGTTATTTTTTTAAGATGTTCCTGTCATAAGAATAGGTATGTATATCCATTTTAAATAAAAAATCTCTAATAGTTTTTGACATATTGAAAAAAATCGATTTTCATTTTGAAACTTCAAAAAGCTGTAACTTTTTTTATGTGCAGATTTGTACTAAGGTAAGTTTCAATCGAACTATTTTTGGGCTTAGAATATTATCTAGGTAATTTAAATTATGACCTGCCTTTTTGTTACACTCTGTATATTTTCGTTGGTGGTACAAACGTGGAAATTCTAATGCAAATTGTCGAAACTAATCGATTATTTTAAGAAATAAAGTAAAATCAATTGTGTAAGAACGAAAAATGTAAAAAGTAAAAAATTATGTCCCCGTAACATTTAAACATTTGTGCAGGTTGCAACCTCAAGCATATGGTGTATTGATGTTTGCAATATTACTTCAGTAACAGTAACAGGATTATTTTGAGAAATTGAAGTGATAATAATATGATATAGTTCGTCTGCTATAACTTTTCCCATGCGGCACGATTCATTTTCAAACAAATTAAGTCAAAACATAAAGTGAAACGAACGTCGATGTGTATATACATTTTGTATACTGAGTACTACTACACACATCGGCCTACGTTTCACTTTATGTTTTGACTTAATCTGTTTGAAAATGAAATTTGACGCATGGGAAAAGATATAGCGGACGAACAATATACATACACACGATGAATATTTTGTTATTCATTTTTCACTAAAACAATCTTTGCTGTACACATTTCTGGTGAAATTAAAAGAGGAAGCCTGGCTAGTGGTGTAAATTTGTTGTTATAAAAAAAAGTGCATATGGTTTCCGTTCTGATTTTATGTTCGTATTGTATGCGTTTATTATACATTGCATGTCATACTTACCTGAAGTTGTTAGATTAATACCTATAACCTGATCTTCTAATAATACGAAACACCCAAATGGCGGCTTTATTAATGTAAAAGAAGAAGGAAATACTTTTTGAGAACCATGCATTTTCAAATGATCCGTTAGTGCTAAAGCGGAATTATTTTCGATTCCACAATTTTTGTAAGGACATTTATAATAGACAATTCTCTTTTTACAGTAAATTTCATGTGATACTATTTCTGAAAACTTGAAATCTTTACCACACTTCCATTTGCAAAAACGTGTCCGAAGAGTTGATGGAATCGATTGTTTAAAATATAAATGATTTTCTTTAATTTTATTTTCATGGGTTAACCACTCAAAACAACAAAAACAAAGAAAATCATTATGCGTAGGACTGTGATAATATTCTACGGCATCCGAGACAGAAATGGAAAATATGCAACTTTCTTTACAATTAAAACATTGTGGATTATATTTGGAGTCAAATTTAACAACTTCGGTTGTGCAGTTCAACAGGCTTCTATAAATGAACTGAGTTTTTGCCTTTTTGGCTTTCGGTTCCTCTAAACAATTATTAGTGATGGACGAGGATGAATTCACATTTTCAGTTATAGTCGAAGCCTCTAGATTTTGATTTGTTTCATCATTTTTCGATATAGTGAAAAACTGCAAGTTTTGATAAATTAACTTAAATTGAATATTTATTAAATTTGATAAATTCGATGTATCCACAATGGAAAACTCATTAGCACGTGAAGGTTTTGAATTAAAATTAAGATCAAATTCTTTGTTTTCCCCAGTTATGGTAAACTGATGATGTATGTTTGAAGCTACTTTATCACTTCCCATATAAACCAATTCTAATTTTATTGTATTTTCTGATTTACTATAGCTAATATATAGGAAAAATAAGTTATCTTCTTCTTGATATACATAAATACCAGTCATCTCTAAATACTGATTCAAGTTAAAAACTAACGCAGGACCACTCAATATTGCATCCTTATGGTTGCAATGAAAGTGCCGAAGCATCAGAAAACTCGTCATGTCTTCATAACAAATTGGACACTTGTGAATTTTTTCCAAGCATACCTAAAATTATTCCAATTTAATAAATGTAACGAAAATCAATAGTGAAGGGCATCTTCATGCTAAATGATATAAAAAAAGATGCAGTGTCAAAGATTCAAAACACAAACATCTGTCTCACAAATCTCAAACATGTATACCTACTTTAAGACCATTAAATAATGATTTGAATTATCTTGTGTTAGACAAGGAAAATTAAAAGTTGGCCCATTTGTCGAGATTCTCATCAAATGATACCGTTGGAGGAGTGACATCAATTCACATTTGAGATTCAAAACAAATGTGTGATGGGAATTTATAAAAATCAATTAATTGACCCTTTCTTTTTTGCTGAATTGAATTCGTTATACAGTGATGAGCGCACTAATAACCGGCAAAATAACGCAAAAGATGGAAAACATATTAAGTTGTGAGATAAAAAGAGATGAACCTAGTGGAGGTGTTAAATTTAGCGATAGTAACTTATAGATTGACATTATATTGTTTCCCACCTTTAGAAGTATTGGACGAGTTTGAGAAATGCCACTGTCACAGTGACAGTTTTAGTTGACATACTACTCTGATACATCTAATAGCCACTTTACACGATGCAACTAATTGCGCAATTAATTGCACAATTTCTTGCAGCAATAGAAATTGCATCGTGTCATACGCGAATTGCACAGAAAAGCTGCAACTTCTTGCAGCAATTTCTTGCTGCAAGAAGTTGCAGCTAAATAGAACATGTCCTATTTTTCATGCAATTTTTTCTGCAATTTGGTTATATTTTTAGTAACTTTTAAGGCTACACTGTTTGTTTTGACATTCTGTCATCCTAAATTTCAAACTAAACAATTTATGACAAAACTAGAGGAACTTTTTACCAATTTCACTTTTCACAGATATCATTATTCTGGTGGATAACTTTAATTATGCAACATAGAGATTAAAGAAACTGTATTCTATTTTTATTTCTTTTGTATTTAACAATGTTTAACAACTTATTTCCTTTTGTAAATGAATAATGTATTATAGGTATACTTGCATTAGGTATTAATTGATTTTGTTATACATAATACATATTATAATTTTCTCAAATTATAATCTAACATTTTTAATTTAATATCTCTGATAACTCTACTCAAAAAATTACATTTTTAATTTATAAAAACAACATAACCTAAAATTTATGGTATGTCAAAGTTTCTGTCCATTTCATGTCAGTTTATGCAATTACTTGCACCGTGTAATCACTTTATTGCAGAAAGCTAGTTGCAACTTATTGCAGAAGTTCTTGCTGCAAGAACTTGTGCAATAAATTTCGCAATTACTTGCATCGTGTAAAGTGGCTATAAAGGTGGGAAACAATCAATATAATGTCAATTTATATGTTACTATCGCTAAATTTAACAACTCTACTAGTTTTATTTCTTTTTATCTTACAATTTAATATGTTTTCCATCTTTTGCACTATTTTGCCGGTTATTAGCACGCTCATCACTGTATGTCGATGGTATAGATATAGATGACAGATGTGGTAAATAGTTTTTTCCAAAATGAAATATGCACTTTTAATCTAATCTCTGTTGTGTGCAAATGTTGTAACTGCATAGCATACCAATTAAGATTAACTAACAGCCGAAATGTGGTAACTTCACTAAACATGAAAAGTATATAATGCACAATTGTGGTATGTGCTCTTACCTCATTAGGATTCTTGAACCTAATTATATGAATGTGGTATGCCACACTGTTTGTCACTAAATGCTTAGCTCCTGCCATCTTCTAAATGCTTTAAATATGCTCATAAATAAGTTAAATTATTTGCTTAAATTATGTCAAATATAATACATTATTTTTACCATTTATATATATGGTGTAACAAAAATGCAAGTCATAAATTAGATCACATGTTCTGGTAACAAAAAGAGTTCGATTGAACCTAATTTACTTAAGTACAAATGAGCACATAAAAAAAGTTACAGCCTTTTAAAGTTACAAAATGAAAATCGATTTTTTCCAATATATCGAAAATTATGATACTCCATCTAATTTACTTACCGATGCACGTCATCCGCTTCATAGCCCAAGACGTCACATAATACCAACACGAAATATTTAGGCGGTAGGTGTGTTCTTTTTTAGAATCACTTTGCCGAGTACACTGGCGTTACAGCTACCATATTTTATTATTAACAGGTAGAAATAATATTTAAAGATTTCTCTTAATGTTAACTTAAAGAAAGACACAATAATAAGTTTCATTTAATTTGTATAAATGGATTAAAAAGCGTTTTATGTGAAGGTGATATTTTGGCATAAATTGGTAACATTTATTTGACAGTTGCGGTGATGGCACTTCATATTTGTTTATATTCTTTACTATAAGTATTTGTTTCATTATATTTACTTTTTTTATTATGTACTTTAACGTAAGATAACGAAAGTTTTTATTTATTTACATTGAATATTAACTTGTTTTGCTGTGTAATAGGGTGGTGCGAAAAAAGTCAAGTTGATAATCCCGTATCGCTATAGTGCGGAAAAGTTGCGATTGGTAATTACAAGAACAACAAAACAAAAATTATTAAAATCGGACTTTATCTTCCGATCCCGCAACGGGCCTAAAGATTATGAAAAAAATGAAATTTTACCTTTTCTTCGGAAATTTTTATTTATTATCCATGTACGTTTTATTTATCGCTATAGTAAAATTTATTTACAGTTTGCATGGTTAAGTAATAAAATCAACAGTTTTACGCATCTAACGAATATCTTCCGATCCCGCAAGGTCAATCAAAATCTATAAATTTTTGAAATTTTCGATGATTTTTATAAATTAAAAAACATTTAGTTATCTCATTTTTCTCCTACATTGTGAAGTTTTTCGCTTGTTTATATATTGTATGACAATACTTAAACAACCCAGAACTCACAACGAGGAGGTGGTTGCACTTCTAGCTCCACACACACATTTCTCTCCAACCAACCAATGAGTGTGATTTTTACATTATTTACATAGTAAATTTCTTTTTCATGCTTGTATCCAGCTTTTAAACGTCAACTTTTTATTGTGATTTGGTGGTAGAATCTGGCAGCATGGACCTTGGTTTAAGTGTTGCCCTTATGAATCCATCTCTTGATTGGGGCCCACATACATTAGACCAGGAGCGACAAACTTAATCGGACTCGAGATCTAATGTCTGCCTTTCTAATTATCTGCGATCTACTGACTAGGAATTTTTGTAATATTTAGGACGGGAATAGATAGGTAGGTAGATAATTTTTTCTTGCCATCGATCGACTGACCTAGGGGTCGCGATCGACGGGTTGGCCTCCCCTGTATTAGACAATGCTTCAGTGACCAACTTTAGGCACCTCTCATCAGCTTGCGTATGTCAGGGATAGTTTTGTACATTCTAGTCTGGTATGTCGCCCGATGTAATGCAAGAATATCTTCATTTGACACTTCGAAGAAGTGGTGGAGAAGATAGTTTTGCAACAGTCTGCAATAGTTTTGGAACTTTATATTCCAGTCTATTATTTCAGTTTAGTCCCGTGCTTCAAAATTTCAAGTAGTAGGGAGAAAGGAAACACATTAGAGAGCTAGGGCTAAGGAGAGTGTTAAAAGCCGGATAGACTAAAGCCAAGGGCAAATGTATTAGAAATTTCATCCCTCCTACTTTAAATTTTGAAGCACAGGACTACACTGAAATATTAGATTGGAATGTCGCAAAACTATCTTCTCCGCCAGTTCTTCAAAGCGTTTCAAATGAAGATATAAGTTTCTACATTATATCAGACAACACGCCAGACTGGAATGTACAAAACCATCCCTGTCAAACGCAAGCTGTCTAGCGGTACGTAGAGTTGGTCACAGAAGTATCGTCTAATGTATGTGGGACCCAATCAAGAGATGGATTCATCAAGGCAACACTTAAATCAAGGTCAATGCTGCCAGATTTTACCACCAAATCAAAATTCAAAGTTGACGTTTAAAAGCTGGATACAAACAAATGAAAAAGAAATGTACTATGTAAATAATGTAAAAACCACACACTCATTGGTTGTATGGAGAGAAGGGTGTGGGTGGATCAAAAAGTGCAACCACCTTCTTGTTGTGAGTTCTGGGTTGTTTAAATATTATTATACAATATATAAACAAGCGAAGAGCTTCACAATGTAACAGAAAAATGAGAAAACTAAATGTTTTTTAATCTATCAAAATCATCAACAATTTCAAATTTTTATAGATTTTGATTGACCTTGCGGGATCGGAAGATATTCATTAAGTGCGTAAAACTATTGTTTTTATTACTCAACCATGCAAACTGTAAATAAATTTTACTATAGCGATAAATAAAATATACATGGATAATAAATAAAAATTTCCGAAAAAAAGGTAAAATTTCATTTTTTCATAATCTTTAGGCCCGTTGCGGGATCAGAAGATAAATTCCGACTTGAATAATTTTTGTTTTGTTTTTCTTGTAATTACCAATCGCAACTTTTCCGCACTATAGCGATGCTGGATTATCAACTTGACTTTTTTCGCACCACCCTACTGTATAAGCCACTTGCGCAAAAATTTTGTGATGTATTTGATTTAAAATGAATTTAAGAATTTTTTATAATTGGGCAACAATGTCATCTTAGATCTGTAACGTAAATAATGACGTGCAACGGTAAGTAAATTAGACGGACTGTAGAGATAATCCTGAATATAAGACAATAGAGGAGAAAGGCACAAGAGAGATCTGAATGGAAGGACACAGTCACACAGGCAAAGACCCATCCAGGGTTATGATGCCAAAAGACGAACCCTATGTAATGATAGAGGCATGGCATAGAGAATGATTAGTCTATACACAAACCAACTAAAAGTGGGAATAAAAATATGCACAAAGAACTGACCAATGAGAAAGTTCCTGAAAACTAATTGAAGAAGCATTTCATAGCAACGTCCCAGTGCAAGCTGCTTGTATTATACCTACAGTGGGTGATCATATTATTAGAGCCACCTAGTAAAATTCAATGCTTTAGAGCAGTGGTTCCCAACCTTTTATGTCTGGCGACCCACCTTCTGATGTTTTTTCATATTCGCGACCCATCCCTCACCCATGATGATACGCAATTATGTACTCTGCACGCCACTCAGCTACTGTAACAGCCACGCCGCGACCCACCTGAATTATGCCCGCGACCCACTAGTGGGTCGCGACCCACCGGTTGGGAAACGCTGCTTTAGAGGAAGGGTATATAATTAAGCTGTATCATATATTAATGGATTTGTTTCCATTTGGCTGTCTTGTTACACTTTATAAAAGTGCAATAAATAGTCTGACAATAGTGGCAACACGCATGTTTGGCAATGTGTGACTCAGATGCCATTGTTTGTCAGTGCTGCCCAGCCTAGCTTGCAACTTGTGTGCCTATTATTTTGTATTCTTGGTGTTTAGAGTTATAATAAACTTTGCGAGTTTCCATTGCTCTCAAGTGATATTCTGTCAGGCCTATACTATTTTTTGGGAATGTAGTAAAAATTGCGCGTTTGTTGCACTAGTGGTACCAGAACATCATGGGAAATCCAAAGACACCTCACCAAGGAAAATAGCAGAAATAAAAACTTAAATATTCAATACTAATCACTCCAACAGAAACATAGCATCGATTTCTAAAGTGTCAAAGGCAACATGGACCGTATAAAGAAAAAACTTACATACAATTATTAAACAAACGTAAAATTTTCTGAGGTGGCTCTAATAATATGATCACACACTGTATACAATAAAAATTGTATGTTATAAATAGATGTGATTCTAAACTAGACACATATGCATATATATTCTAAATGTCCTTATTCATAGTCACACCTTAAGATACCACTAGATAATATAATAGGACTTTTCAATGCTTCTCATTTGTTTCTTTTATGCTTCTTTTCATGAGCATTTTTCAGTGCGTCACAAATAATAGAAAAAAAGGTAAGTCCATGATAATATACATTTTAGTGACATGACATTTTAGTTAAATCTGACAGTTGTCACATTTTATTTGCAATTTGGCATAAAATCAAATCAATTGTGTTTATTGCATTTATAAAATGGTATTTTCTTTGATTTGTATAGTCTTATAAATTGAACAGATTATATTCGTAGGTATATTATATAATTCGTAAATAATTTTTTTTCGATTATAGTGCCATCTATAGACAACTAGAATAAATGTCACCGACGAAATGTAATCACCAACTTTCGTTTTTTTCTGTCACATGCAATTTAATGCGTTAGAAAGAAATCGAAAAACTGTGACACACTGAAAGATCCTCATGAGAAAAAGCATAGTAAAACCTCCGTTAACCGAAATGGCTGACAGTTTAAATAATTTAGTCAATAAAAAGTTAATTTTTATTGCAAAATGGAAACAATTTGATGTTAATTCGTCAACATAACTTTCATACAACTAAAGAACTCAATTAAATGTACAACATATTATGAAACCACCTCATAGTATTTTTAATACCAACTTATGACCTTGACCAAGAATACTACAGTAGGAAAAATGAAAGAATACCCATGAACGAACATATAAAACACGCTGTATTTTCCTGTCACCGTGTCACACAAAAAATTGGCCAGCGCAAGTACATGTAATAATTATTGTTACATGTACTTGCACTGGACAATTTTCTTTGTGACACGGTGCCAGGAAAATACAGCGTATTTTATATGTTCGTTCATGGGTATTCTTTCATTTTTCCGACTGTATATAATTTTATACAAGAAGAATACTAACTCAGGTGTAATGTGTAGTGTGTGTGTGTGTGTTGAGTAAGTGTCTTGTTAATCGACTTTGCAAAATAACAAGACACTTACTCAACACACACATTACACCTGAGTTAGTGGTAAGTTATAGAATTACGTGGCTAAAGGTTCTAGTTCTAAACCAAGGCCAGAATCAGAGAAAAAAAAAGAATACAAAAAACAATGTTATTTTTAACCAAAATTCTTGTTATCCGAAACGACCAAATTATTTCGGTTAACAGAGGTTTTACTGTGACAGAGGCTCGAAACATATGAGAAGCGTTGAAAAGCCCTATTGAATACTTACATTCCATGTTAAGATCTACCTTTCTCAGAAATGAGCCAAAGAAATGTGCAATGTGGAGTCAATACAAAAAATGAAAAAAATATATTAAATTACATTATATTCAATTAAATTCTGTATTTTAATATCCATAATATATACAATTTTCAGATACATACGAGCTTATTGAGTAAAGCTAGAATAAAAACCCATTTTTTTAAGAAAAAAAATTAAATTCATACCTTTTCATGATCCAGAACTTGAGAATATGTTAACAATTCTCGACAGCCATCAAATCTGTTAATACATTTAAATAGACAGTTTTCAATAATTTTCCCATATAGCGATTCAACACCTACTCTTTGGTTTTGTTTATTGGTTACAGCACATCTTCCACATTCTACATCTCTATTTGGATAAACTGTTATGGGTTTTACGGATAAGTATTTATGGCAACAAGTACAAATTAATGTCTCTAATATTTTGTCCGGAATTATAAACGCCATGACAATATTTATGACACGAAAAACTTATGAGACAAATTTTTGGAATCACAAACTCTTCTTTACGTAGGCTTTCGTTTTTAGTTTCGTATTGTTTTCTTTTTCATGTCTTTTTCTATGCTGTGGCTTGTGGCTTTGCTCAGCTTCAGCTTCAGCTTCACTCAGCTTTCAGCTTCGTTGTTGAAGGTTGAAGTTGAAGTTTGACCAATGAACTGTCAATACGGATGGAATAGGCACAAAGACAACTAATGTAGCCACGATACAAGAGAGAGGTCCTAGAGAGAGACAGACAAGGTGGTGGAAACTTTGACAGGCCGTGTAATTTGAGTTGCCTATATCAACTTAAATCGGGGAAATATAAAAGTCTAAATATAAAAGTAACATAAAAACATAATCAAGGACCTCTTCACTTTGTATAAAACAGTCACTAATTTAGTATTTAAATAGTTTTAAAATTATTTAACTCCCAAATACTTTAGGAAAGTAGGTATTTGTTTTGATAAATACAAATAACAATTCTGAAAAGTATCTAAACACCAAGTATGGTACTGTGTACTCTATTTATCCCCTAAATACAAAAAAGTGGTTAAATTTTGAAATATGTACTGCCAATCAGCATTAGGCCTTAGCCAAGTTAAAATATTCAACGAACTGTAAATACTGATTAAATCGGGTCCATTTATATAGGCAACTCAAATTACACGGCCTGTCAAATTCTCCACCACCTTGTCTGTCTCTCTCTAGGACCTCTCTCTTGTATGTTGGTGTCAATCTTGCTTCACTATTTGAATGGGACATGGCCATTCCATCCGTATTGACAGTTCATTGAGTTTGACTGACTACTCTGTTTTTACTTTACTACTCTATGTTTACTACTGTTTTGTGACTGTTTTTGTGTTTTTGAATGAAGTATAATTCGGTCTAAATCCTGACCCACTACTTTGTGCTGTTTAATTGAACTTGAATCGACGAAATGGGCATTATGTAATAAAATTTTGCTTTATTCCTTTAAAAATTCACATTGTAAGGTTTGAATGAATCAAATATGTAGTACCTTTTTGTAGATGTATTTAAAAATGAAACTGAAAGGTTATTACTATAAAGAGTGATATAATGTACCTATGGCTATATGCTTGACTATTGACTAAAATAAAACAAGGATTAGTAGTAGGTTCTTTAACGGTAAAATATTGGAAAACCTCTAAGAACCGCTTGGATTGCCATGAAATTTGGCATACACATAGCTAACACGTCAGAGAAAAAAAGTGATATTGTGCCGATGTGTGCTTTTACTCTGGGGGTGAGTTTCACCCCCTCTCGGGGGTGAAAAAATACATGTCCAAAATAAGTCCGGAAATGGATAAAATGACTAATTATAAGCAACTTTTGTTGCATAGAGATTGTTCGCCGTCTATACTTTTCGAGTTATTTGCTAGTGAATATGTTCATTTTTCAATAAAATAACCACGTTTTTAGACGGTTTATCGCAAATAACTCAAAAAGTAAGTATTTTCTAGAAAAAAACATTCTTAGCAAAAATATAGCCTGTAAAAAATTGAAAAAAATCGTGTATATGTTAGGGCTATATACCTAGCAGAAGCAGAGTTATAGCTAATAAAATATAGGTTCATATTCGTCAAATTCGAAATCGTATATTTCAATGAGAAATAATCAAAAAATGAAGCACTTTTTGGGGAAAACTCATTTCAACTTTTATAAAGTGTTTTAAACAGGTTTATTTCTGCTTTATAAAAAAATTTCTAGCATCAATAGTAAACAAGCTATGCTCAAAATAAAGTTGGTGAATTTTGTTTTGATAAAAAATCGGTAAAATCACCCCCTAAGTAGTATCCCACATAACAATTTCATGTTCTTAGTAGATTCATAGAACATACTTTTCAGAAAAAGTATATACTGAGAATATGCGTAATTACCATTACGAATGTGCAGAGCAGATGCTGAGTATATACTACATTACAGTACTTAAACGTTCTATGTTCTATGCATATACTTAGAATCTACTACCGCACTTCTTTTCAGTATATACCAAGAATATCCTTTTTAGTACATTCCAAGCAAGTGCTATAAACCTATTTATATACTTAGAATATACTACTGCACATCTTTGTAGTATGTGGGAAGAATATATACTTTTAAAAATATTCCAAGCAAGTGCTATATATTGCTGAGAAGTATGTTTTCAGCATCACTTAATCTCATCCTAGGTTCTACCAAGTATCATATTTACATATTCAAATTGCATACGAGAATGTAATTAGTACATTTTACTACTTAAAAAGTAAGTAAGTACCTATAAATTTTAGTTATTTGTATAAATATTATATAGGTAAGTATAATATTTTATTTAGTTATTATGTGCATATCAAAATAAACATGTTGAATAAAAAAATATAATACCTAGATATAAATATTACAGTGCTAGTCAAAAGTCCGTACCCCCCTCGTATCTTTTGAACGGTTATTCCTATAATAGTGAAATTTGGAGAGAGGAAATAAACGGACGTAAGCTTCTTAACTAGTCATGACAGGTGACGTAATAGTGACAGATGACGTTACAGAGCCACTGTGACCGATAATTTTAAATGGGATCTTATGGCAAGTGATACCTCGTTTGAAAGGTATTGAAAATACCTATTCAGTCATACTAATTTTGTTTGAGTTTAATCTAATTTTGATGAATAAATGAAATAAATATAAAATTATAGTTTCGCATTTAATTAATAAAAATTCAAAATTCCGCCTATGATTACTTGTCAAACAGGTTGGCGTTGACGTAAAAACTACTAGAGAATTAAATAACGTCAACTTTTTTGACAAAAAATCCATAGGCGGACATTTGAATTTTTATTAATTAAATTCGAAACTACAATATTATATTTATTTAATTTATTCACCAAAATCAAAATCAACCTAAACCCAAAAAAATTAGTATGACTGAATAGGTATTTTAAATACCTTTCAAACGAGGTGTCACTTGCCATAAGGTCCTATTTAAAATTATAGGTCACAGTGGCTCTGTAACGTCATCTGTCACTATTATGTCACCTGTCATAACTAGTTAAGAAGCTTCATAGAGTTAAATATTAGCATAGAGAGAGTGTCATTCAGAGCGAAGTGACGACACCATCTTTTTTATTTGGATTAGTGTTGTTTCACTCTTACGCATAGTAAAGCTGCTACAGTTGTCCTCCTCTTCCGTGCCTATATTCACACTGAATGTGATTATAGATTCTCGATACAATGTGTTAGAAGGAGATGCAGAAAACCAGTCACAGAGATCTTGTCGTCAGGAAGCGCGGAAGGTAGGCTCCCTCTATGTTAATATATACCTCTATGAGAAGCTTACGTCCGTTTATTTACTCCCTCCAAACTTCACTATTATAGGTATAATCGTTCAAAAGATACGAGGGGGGTACGGACTTTTGACTAGCACTGTATATAATATTTAGTGAAACTAAACTATAACTAAAATTTATATATTTTATACTTACCTACAAGTAATATTGAGTTACCGAAATGAGTTTAATATTTTCAAGCACTACAAACAAAATAAACAGATTATGTATATGTTCTTAGTCCTAGTTCCTAGTATACTTTGTCGTTCGTCTTCCTCCTAACACAGCATTCGAGCATAGATTGGATACAAATGCCTGTGCACTGCCCCTGTTTAGTGTTTGCGTTTTTATTTTCATAAAACCTTTGTTAATTCCTATGCAGGTAGAATGAGAAGGGTCATTTCCGTTATTCCGTTTGCATTATTCCGATCTTTTACGATCTGGTAATGGTGTATTCTTTTATAAACAGCAATTGCATGTAAATATCTAACAAATTCCAACGATGTACAAATACTCGTGGTAAAATCAAAATCAACATATTTCAATTATGAAAACGAATTTTTTTTTCTTTAATACAAATTAATTTTTAAACTTTTTTATCATACCTACAATTAAAACAATTTTAAGAAATGAATTCGTCCGGAACACATACATACATAAATTTTATTAATTATTCTAAAAATAATAAGTTGATAATCTATAAGGCTAATATTATTCTTCCTATACATACATATTCTTTTTAAGATATTTTAAAAGTACATACGTACAAGTATGTGTTAAGCACATACTTTTAATGTATATTCGATGAAGGTATATTCCAATAATATACTTTCACGAATATTCTGAGATACTACGTACACGAATGTGCTCAGTATGTTCGGTAGGAGAATATTCTTTAAAGTATATGCAAAAACATGAAATTTAGAATGTTTTTTAGGGTAAATGCTATGCTTGTACTACGCATGTACTAAAAAGAATATACTCTGTCGAATGTTGGTATTATGTACTTTGAACATAATGCGAACATCATTGTTATGTGGGATATCTAATGAACTTAATCGTTACCACTTCACAAGTTTTTTTACTCGTATAATATGTATTGTTTATATGGTCTGTTGTAGGTCTCATTGGTTCAAAGTTTTTATTTTTGAAAGGGCTGTAGTTAAAAGTATTTGAACGAATCACTAATCACGAGTGTATACAAATTTAGAAACACCAAATCTTAACCAATTTTTGTCTTACAGAAAAACAAAAAAATACAAAATATTCAGAAAAGCATAGCCGACTTTTTTTTGTTCCTTAAGATTTTTGGTATCTCTGACAATTTTTAAGTTATTATGAAACAAAGGCATGTTTTTCAAAATTAAAATTTTTGAAAATCATAATTTAAAACCAAATTTTTTCAAAAATATGCACTTTGAATTAATGAAACTTACAGATCATATAAATAAAATATAAGTAAAGTAAGTTGTGAACCGGTAACGATTAATTTCATTTAAGTTGCTAATTAGGGGGTGATCTTCCCGATTTTTTTTGCCAAAACAAAAGGGACCAACTTTATTTTGGACGTAACTTTTTTACTTTTGATGCTAGAAATTTTTTTATAAAGCAGAAACAAAGCCATTTAAAACACTTTATAAAAGTTTAAATGAGTTCTCCCCAAAAAGTGCTTCATTTTTTGATTATTTCTCATTATTGAAATATACGATTTCGAATTTGACGAATATGAACCTATTTTTTATTAGCTATAACTCTGCTTCTGCTATATAGAGCCCTAACATATACACAATTTTTTTCAGTTTTTTACAGGATATATTTTCGCTAAGAATGTTTTTTCTAGAAAATACTTACTTTTTGAGTTATTTGCGAAAAAACATCTAAAAACGTGGTTATTTTTTTGAATAATGAACATATTCACTCGCAAATAACTCGAAAAGTATTGACTTGGTAAAAAAACTCCATAGAATAAAAGTTGCTTAAAATTAGTCACTTTATCCATTTCCGGACATATTTTGGACATATATTTTTTCACCCCCTACAGGGGGTGAAACACCCCCACAGCTATCCCTGTGCCAAATTTCACGACAATCCAAACGGTTCTTTAAAATTTACAGCAAAATCCGTGAAAGAATGTACTATAAAAAAGAATGTGTCTGTGTGTGTGTACTTTGTACGCACGTAAGAAGTTATACTTCTATTAGTATGATTTCAACGAAATATACTTTAAATTAGTTTATTTATATTCTATTTAAATATTAAACTAATTTTAATACTTACTACTTTTCAAAAAATTTTATTAAAACAATACCAACAATTCAAAAAATAAAACAATAAAACACACACAAACAAATTGAAAAATGCCACAAATGATTTCTGAACAATAATTGTAGGAAAAATTTTAACTAAATATGTACGTATTTTCTGAAAAAAAAAGAATGTGTGTGTACTTTGTACGCACGTAAGAAGTTATACTTCTGTTATATAATTATATGATTATAAACGAAATTAATATACTTTTTATTTATATTTTATTTAAATATTAAATTAATTTATACTTACTACTTCTCAAAATTTTTTATTAAAACAGTGCCAAAAAACACATTAAAAATGCCACAAATGATTTCTGAACATTAATTGTCGGAAAAATTTTTAACTAAATACGTATTTTCTGAAAATAAAATTATATAATAAATATACTTACAATCATAAAATGAATAAAAAAAAATAAAAAAATAAAAGTTTCTATTGGGATTCGAACCAACTTACCACGCGGCTGGTATTTGCGTTGTATTGGGATTCACCCGCATTAAAACTTCGCCACATAGGCAGCTTGTCATTATGTGCGAAGATCGTCTAACTAAACAGATTAACCTTTTGACATTTTTAACTTATGTAAATCAAATTATTTTGATTTTGAATTGAAATGATTTAGAATTGAAAAAATACAACAAAACATAGAGTAAGAAGACAATATATTAGGTGAATATTAAGGTGTAAAATAAAAGTATTACATACTACTTATGTATTTTGGTAGGTTCAAGGTAAGTATCGGAGCCCGTATAACGACTAATAAATTTCGCAATCACTTGCGTCGTGCAAAGTGGCTATGTTCAAATATCATAACAAAATTTGATCAACTATTTATAAAACAGTTACCAGTGAAAGATTCTTTAGCTTTGAATAAGCGAGATCTGCGGCACTCATATTAGGCACAGTTTGATGAGCTTTCACATTGGCATGCAACAATCATCTCTTCTATGTAAATAAGTCCAAAAATATAATATGAAAACTATTTAAAAAGGCAGTATAACCATTAACTAACTTTTTGTTTGTTGTTTCTCTTCCTACAAATTTTAAAACGCAACAAGCATACATTATAACCAAACCATGCACAGTCCCACAGCTGTGCCACAGCTGGCATATTGGATAATTTTTGTCATGTCATTTGAACATCCAATCAGAACAAAGTTATAATGCGCATGCGCCTGGTCGCTAGGTTTTCCCATATAAAATTTCACCGTCATTACGCCCGTAAAGAAGTATAACTTCAAAAATATATAATAATATACTTACAGTCATAAAATGTATAAAAAAAAAATAAAAAAAATAAAAGTTTGTATTGGGGATTGAACCCACGGACCATGGGCGCGGTTAGTTTTGAAATTCAAGTATCTTCAGATTTTGGCTACGGAGACATTTGCATTATGTTGGAAGATAGACTAACTGAACGTTTTAAACTTTTGACAGTTCTGAATTTAACCAAATTAGTTTGTTTTTTGTGGAATTTAAATATTAAAATACGACAAAACATAGAGTAAGAGAACAATATTAGATGAATATTGGTAGAAATTTTGATGGTAATCAAATTATGTAAATCACACTTTATACTTAGGTGTATTTTACATGTTCCAAATAGGTAGGTACCTATGTAATTTTTTATTACGATACTGAAACATTTAGAATTACGTACCTGTTGCTTTTAAAAACCATTTAAACAGTCACTACAATTTTAATCTTGCTTTTTTCTCTGCCCTCACAACAATAAAAACTAATATACACAACATTTGTTTACTCATAACCGACATATTGAACAATTTTATTGACAGTTCATTGTAATTACCCAATCAGAGCACGTTTGACGTTTCAGCTGCGCTCAGGACCAATACTTTTGATGAATTCGCGCACATATAAATTTACTCCCAACGCGCCTAAAGAAATCACAAATTTTATTAAATTTGGGAAAGTTTTTGGGTACCTAATTTTTTCTTAATCATCCACTCTTTTTGCACATTTCATATTTTTAACTTGGTATCAAAGCTGATGGGCAGTATTTCAAAATTGAAATACTTACTTTGTTATAAAGTATGTATTTATATGCCCATTTCGCCGATTTAAGTTCATACAGGCAACCCAAATTACACGGCACAAAGTAATGGGTCAGGATTTAGAATTAAGTGTTGACAGTTGAATCACAGAACATGACAAAACCACCACAAAACCATAGAGTAAAATATTAGCATAGAGAGAGTATCATTCAGAGCGAAGTGACGACACCATCTTTTTTATTTGGATCAGTGCTGTTTCACTCTTACGCAAAGTAAAGCTGCTACAGTTGTCCTCCTCTTCCGTGCCTATATTCACACTGAATGTCATCATAGATTTTCGGTACAATGTGTTAGAAAGAGATGCAACAAACCAGTCCATGAGATCTTGTCGTCAGGAAGCGCGGAAGGTAGGCTCCCTCTATGTTAATATATACCTCTATGCACAAAACCAAGAACCAAATATAACACGGAACATCAAAACACTGTCAACGTAAAAGACAGGCCATGGCGCATCAATAATACGACTTCGAATAAATTTTTTCTTGTCTATTAAGTCCCGGAGTCGCACCAGCTGACAGGGCTGACAGATACTTTCTTTATCAAACAAGTACAACCACAGCAGACCCCCACTGTGAGTACAACAAGTACTATCCACTAAAATAAATTCATAGGATCCGAAAAGGCAGACCGATGAAAAAATGGATAGCAGATTTATACCTATATAAATTGTTCGCAACAAGAACTACAATTTTAGATTAAAGTGGATAAAATAATCGAGCCCTGCCTGCATAAAATTTGGATCACCCACCAAAAACTCCATTAAAAAAATAGATTCACGAATACTCCTACAAACACAAAACTGTGTCTACAGCTACAGAATTGTAACAACTAAAAAGAAGAAAAATATCAGCTGATCTAAAATGACAGTGACAGTCAGTATTTTGTATTGTTGGTCAACTGGAAGAAAGTGTTAAAATGGCTTCTGCAAATTATGAAACTACAGAGGGAAATATAAAACAACCAAACATATACGATACCATCTAAAAAGTACAATTAATTGTGAAAATCAAAGATATTATTCATAATTTTAATATAATTGCTAGTGTTTGGTAAGTAAAACCAATTATAAATGTAAACAGTAGCAGTAGCTGTGATTGGCCTTCTTATATAGTACTGTCTTGTGCATTACGAAAAACATAATATTATTATTGCATAATATGTTGAGTTGTGACTAACAAACCATAATACCTATATAAAAATTTTTGACCTATAAAATTTCATAACTCCAATGCCAATGAAGCAGATTTTTCAATTGATAGAATGGGTTTAAATTATAAATTAATAATATTTTTGCACAAGAAACTGTAGTGATGTATCTTGGACTTAAACATAGGAATACTGTTTGCCTTGTTTTGTTTTTATTTATTAGTGTTTGCTTTGTTTTGTACGTTTTATTTTAATCTTATAAATTTTATTTAATTACACTTCAATCTTTTTATACACTCCTTCACCACCTCCCTCCATCTCCTTCTGTCCATCTTGCTAGTTCTTTCCATCTCTCAATGTTAATTTTCTTCAGGTCTTCGTACACACCACTGTCCTTCCATCTTTTTCTTCCCCTGTCTTCCCTTCTCTTTTGTATTGGTCTTCGTGAGAGTACCATTTTTGGCATTCTTTTACTTCCCATTCTTTCCATGTGCCCCAAATATCGTATTTTGTGTGCTTTGATTCTCTTCGTTATTGTTGGCTCTACAGTTCTTGCAATTCTTTATTGCTTCTTCTTCTCCACTTACCTTATAATTTCACACTTCCATATATTGCTCTTTGCATTTTTCTCTCCCATCTTCCTAAAAGGTCAGTTTCTGGCTTTTTCAGCACCCATATTTCGCATGCGTATGTTACTGTAAGCCAGTGGCGGCTCGTACCACTTTAAGAAGGTAGTGCCACAACTCGGGCAGCCGCCAAAATTTTTAGTGACGGATTCACGATATTGTCAAAAAAAGGTATACTGACAACAAAAACTAAAAAAAAATATGCGCGGATACTTTTATCTTATGTACATATCTTAAGTTTATTGATCTGAGGTGCCAAGCAATTGTCCAACATTGATCAAAACAGTTCCGTAAATTAATTAATAATAAAAACCTCTTAACCTACCACCAGCATTTACTGCTGATAGTGCTTGAAAATTGTTATTACGATTTAGTCTCTATTTACCAATTTATAAAAATAATACTATTTCATTATTCACACACATGCACACATTTTTGTAATGTCACTTTTAAAGTTTACGATATATGAAGTTCATTCTTCTATTTTTTGGTTGCAAAGTTTTCAATGACTTTATAATTAAAATTATCAATACAATTTACAAAATGCTTTTCTGCAGATAGCATACCTAAAGCACTAGGTTTCGATGTAAACATCGAAAAACAGCGTTCTGCTTCAGATGTTGATATAGGAATGGTAACTAAAATACTTAAAAGTTTAATAGTTTCTTCAAATGTGCTTTTTGAACCTTCCCTCTACAATAAAACCGATAGCGAAACAGCCCCAGAGGTAGTACTTAATTCGTCTCGCTAATACAGTACCTACATCTAATTCAGTTTTAAACCGTGTTTTGCTTAAAAATTAAAATTGTCTCCATGGTTCATTAAGAAATGATTCGGAGAACTGATGCTTATAAGCAGAAAACTTCTCCGACATAAATAAATTAGAAGCAACTAAATGTCCGGAGAAGGTAGACCTTTGAAAGATCTGGTACTTTGAATAATATGACCCTTTAAGTCGTTGTCTAATTCGGCGCTAAATTTACCAGCTCCTTAAATATGCCTCTATTTTCTGAATTTTCTTTTTCGTCGTGACCTCTTAAAGCTAACTCGAAAGCTCCACAACACCTTATAACATTTGTAGTTTTTTTTTCTAGCGAAAAACCACCAAAAAATTTTTAAAATACTAATCTTTATTGTCAATTAATAAATTAAACTTAATAAATAATCAAAATATTATCAAAATACCCACGATCATGATGCACTAAAAGTTTAATTATAAATACAAAAACTTTTTAACAGAAAATATACATAATAAAAGCGACAAACCAGCACGTAAAGAAACTCAAAATAAATAGACCTGGCTTCATACCCTCGTGCCTGGCACAGAGATTCTAATGTTAAGGTATACTAATAGTCCAATATAGCTCTTTCTGCGTCACTTACATATAATGCTCGTAAAATCTTTCTCTCTTTACTCGTGCCAGTACTGACTTCGGCGCGAAGGAGATTCTCCTGTCGAATACTCTCCGCTGTCGGCAGGGTTTGTATTGCGCCCATAGTTGCCATATTTTATATAATTTATGAAGATCAAAAGAAATACACACAAAAAAATTAATAGAAATTAAAAAGTTTTGAAGATAAAAAATATGTTTATGGATAGTTAGCAAGGTAGTGCCATGGCTCTATGGCACTACCTCACGGGCCGCCACTGCTGTAAGTCTGATAACAGTCCTTTAAATTATGATACATACTTGATACGTATTTGGATTTCATTAATGTTCATAATGCTCCATACTTTTTATTTCCTGTAGCTATTCCTGCCTTTATTTCCCCTTCCTCATGACCATTGTCATCTATTTTGGCTCCCAGGTAATTAATTTCTTTGACTTTTTTGAATAAGTATGTTTTTAAACGCTTTTCTTTACTTCAATAGTTTGCATCAAATCTTTAGACGTTAATTTGACTGACTTTTCTTCAATGCAAATGAATGAAAATTTTGCAGACATATGCATTCGCGGGAACAATACACGAATAGTCTATAAAATTTTTTTTATGTTTATTAATTGTTTAAATAAATAAAAACGATTTTAATGGAAAATGCTTAAATTCTCTTGTTTTTCACAATGTGGAACCTTGAAACTTTTACGGATTGTAGCTAATGATATGAACTATACATAATTTCACATTTTACGTTAATTGTTTACGTTATGCTTCATAAATAAACAATAAAGTTTCAAATTTTGAACACTCATATATTTGTTTATATATAAATCGCCATTTATTCGTATCAATTTCCAATACGATACAAAAGACAACTTCAACCAAAACTCGAATTCAAAAAATTCGTGTTTTTATCGTAGTCTTAAAAAACCACCAGTAGAGACGTTTTGTGCTACAATTAACATTAGAATTCGTTTTGTTGTATTAATTAATTAAACGCTTTTCTTTAGTTCAATCGTTTGGGTCAAATCTTTGGACATTAATTTGACTGCTTTTTCTTCAATGCAAATGACTAAAAATTTGCACAAATATGCATTCGCGGGAACAATACACAAATAGTCAATAAAAAATTTTTTGTTTATTAATTGTTTAAATAAAAAACGATTTTAACGGAAAATGCTTAAATTCTCTTGTTTTTACAATGAAGAAACTTGAAACTTTTACAGATTGTAGCTAATTATATGAACTATACATAATTTCACTTTTTACGTTAATTGTTTACGTTATGCTTCATAAATAAACAATAAAGTTTCAAATTTTTTGCCGATTCCGACTACTTTTTATGTTTGTACATCATATGTTTTTTACATATTTTAATAAACATGACGATATAATTTAATGTTTGAAAAGTGTAAGACTAAAAAGTAAAAAATAAAAAATATGAAAAAATGTTTTTAAGAAACGCTTTTCTTTAGTTACGAGTGACTAAAATTAAACATATTATAAAACAATAAACCAAAAAGCAAAAAATAGTAAAAATTGAAAAAATCTAACACATTCGTTAAAGAAAAGCTTGGGGCGAAAACCGTTTATTCGATGAAGACGCGCCCCACCCTTTTCTTTAACGAATGTGTTAGATTTTTTCAATTTTTTTTATTTTTTGCTTTTTAGTTGATTTTTTTATAATATGTTTAATTTTAGTCACTCGTAGAAAAGCGTTTCTTAAAAATATTTTTTTCATATTTTTTTATTTCCCCATCTATTTGTAATATGATATTTTCTTTTTGGATCTCTCTCATTATCATATACGCCTTTTCTTTATTTATTTTTTGGCTTCTGTTATTAAGTTTTTCATTAACTTTTGTAGTTCTTTCCGGCTTGTTGCTAATAGTCACAGATTGTCAGCTAACAGCATTGGTGGCCATTTTTTAAGTATTGTTTCTTGCATGTTTATTCTGCTTTTCCTGATTAAGTATTCCTTTCAATGCCAGGTTGAATGCAGTTGTTGACAGTGGGTCTCCTTGTCATAATTCTTCCTTTGTTTCAAACTTTTTGGATGTATGCCCTTTTCATGCTATTTTGTTTGTTGTGTTGTCCATGTCATCTTTACCATCCTGACAATTTTACTTGGTATCCCCAATTCTTTCACCAGTTCGTACATCTGCTGTCTGTTTACTGTGTCGTAAGCCTGACCGTTTGCCTTGAGCCCTAGTTATTTCTTTATTAACATTTACAACAGTTTTAACAAAGCTACACCTTAACAACAATAAATTTTTTTTAATGGCATGGACTTTATGTCATTCAGCCAGTCACAACATGAGGTATCTAGTGTCGTGTGTAGTGTGTGTGTTGAGTAAGTGTCTTGTTGTTACTTTGCAAAGTCGACGTCATTGTCTTTGCAAAGAGACGCTAATTGTATCTGAACGTCTGCGGTCCATCCGGTGAAACAATAAATGTTTAAAATATCAAAAGTCTCAGAATAATAAACTTTAAAACTTAAATTAATTTTGAAGTCAGAAATATTTATTTGTCTTGGCAGGCTATTACCACTCCAGACTGACCAATCCTGTAGTCAGTTCATTAACACCATAATTAGTATGGTGAAATGGCACTGAAAAAGATTTCTGCTTTTTCTGTTGTTTCTACTAGCTAGGTACTTTAAGACTAGCAAGTGATAACAATTGAGGACAATCTATAATAGCATTAATGACTTTGTGCAAGAAACATAAATCTAACAATGCCCTCCTTGGCTCAAGTGTTGGTAAATCAAGACTGTCCCTTACCCACTGATAGTCCTATTCCTCTCTCCAGTGTCCACTCTTAAAAGCTGCTACTATCCTCAGTAATTTATTTTTCTTTCAATCTGTTCAATATAACAGCAGTATGATGGGGGCCATACAACTGATCCATACTCTAGAATGGACCCAACGAGACCACAATAAAGTCTTACAAAGACAGGTCTACAGATGTGCATTGGATAAATCCCAGTACTTTCATCCCCTGTTTTGTTACTTGATTGATGTTGCTTGAGAATAACAGTTTATATTAGAGTACTACAGAGCTTACAGATTACATCAAATAGTGTATCTTGTTTGATATTAATCCTTAACTGGTTATGTATAGTTTGTGAGACTGATTGGATTTAATATTTCTCAGTACCTATATTAACAACATATGCTCATTTAGATGTGACTATCTATTCCTTAAGATATTAAATACCTACTTATTACCTGATTTTCATAATTATTCTGCTGCACACTACACATTATTTAGTTCCAATTTAGTCTATGAGACTGCATGATTCCATTTATGTTAAAAAGTATTTTTTTTGTCCTGTACATTTCTGTCTCTCTCTCCTGTTGTTTCCCCATTACTGAGGATCGTGATTTCTTCCAATATTCCTAACAATGTTTCTCCATTGGTCTCTATCTTCAGCTGCTCTAAGAGCTTCGCAGAATGAGTTTCCAGCTGAATGCTTTATTTGGTCAGACCATCTAGTTGGTGATCGTCCTCTTGATCTTCTCCCCGGAACGTTTCCAGAAACAATTAATCTCTCCAAACTGTCGTCATCTCTGCGAACCACGTGACCAAAGAATTGCAGAATTCGTTGCAGACATATTGTGGACAGCCTGTTTTTTAATATTGAGTTGGTTTAGAATGGAAACGTTTGTCCTATGAGCTGTCCAAGGTGTGCGCAGCATTCTTCTCCAGCACCACATCTCAAAGGCATCAATTTTTTGGCGCTCGCATGCGCGAAGAGTCCAAGTCTCTGCTCCGTATAGAAATATTGAGAATACAAGGGCATTCACCAGTCTCATCTTGATATTTTGAGAGATAGATCTGTCTTTCCAAACTTTAGTTAGGCGACTCATCGCATTTTTTGCCATACCAATACGTCTCCGAACTTCTGCTTCACAGTTACCATCGTTAGTTATACTAGACCCGAGATAGACAAAGGTGTTTACTATCTGGTATTCCTGTAATATGTTAGTCAGTTGAATAGTGTCAAATCTGTCGACCACCATTATTTTTGTCTTAGCTTTATTGATTTTCAGACCAACTCTATTGCTTTCGTACTCAACTCTTCGCAGAAGATCAAACATTTCTTGCTCATTTGCTGCTATAAGTGTAGTGTCATCAGCAAATCTTAAATTGGAGATTTTCCTACCAGCTACTGTTACTCCACCGGCCCATCCTTCTAAAACCATCCTCATGACATGTTCACCATAAATGTTAAATAAGTCAGGTGACAACACGCATTCTTGTCTAACACCTCTCTCGGTCTTGAATTGGTTTGAGAACTTCTGATCTAGTCGTACTGTCGCTATATTAGACTGGTACAGATTTTTAATAAGTGTTACCAGGTGCATTGGTGCGCCCATTTCTATTAAAATTGACCACAGATTTATCCAGCTTACACAATCAAATGCCTTTTGGTAGTCAACGAAGCATATAATCATAGGTGCTTGAAATTCTCTAGACTTTTCAATGAGTTGTCTCAGGTTCAGGATTTGTTCCCTTGTACCTTTACCCTTTACAAACCCCGCTTGTTCCTGAGGTATTTGGTAATGTAGATAGGTTTTTAATCTGTTTTTGATGATATGCAACAAGATTTTACTAGCATGTGTTATTAGTGACAGTGTGCGGTAGTTTTCACATCTGGTAGTAATTCCTTTTTTGCGTAGTGGAATATAAATTGAGGTACACCAATCAGATGGCCATTTTCCTGAATTCCAAACAGCGAGACAGATAGAATGGATGATATGTAATCCTTTGTCACCTAGTAACTGTAGTATTTCACATGGTATTGAATCAATGCCTGGGGATTTATTTCTCTTTAGTGATTTAATTGCATCTTTGACTTCAGCGAGTAAGACAGTAGGTTCTCTAGGGTAGTCAGAAGGCCAGTGATTTTCTGCTGATACCTCGTTATTTTTATATAGCTCGCCACAGTAGTTTCGCCATGTTTCCAATATTTCATCAGTATCGGTCTTTAAATTACCTTCCTTATCTATTGCAGACCACGTTTGAGGTTTAAATTCTCTGGTAAGGAGTTTGATCTTCTGGAATAAGTCCCTCGGTTCATTTCGACAGCCATGTTCCTCTATCTCTCTGCATATTTGAGAGATGTAATCAGCTTTATCTTTGCGGCACTGTTTTCTGATTTCTCTCGATAACGCTCTGTATTCATCGTTTGTTCCGTATCTAGTTTTATGTTCTTTTCTGCGTTGAATCACAGTCCACATATTATCGGATATCCATGGCTTACGGCCAGTGGAAACCGCTGCCTCACAGTCTTTTGCAGCCCCGATTATCTTATCTTTGAGATAGATCCAAGTGCTCTCAGGGTCTCTATCTACTTGGTCTAAAGATAGAGCATCTTCTAGGTTTTGTTGGAAGTCATTGATTTTTGATGGACTTAGAAACATGACTTTTCTCTGGGGTCTTCTTTTGGGGACTTAACGAAGTCGAACGTTCAATACCAGGAGTTGATGATCGCTTCCACAGTCTGCGCCAGGATATGTTTTACAGTTGATGGACGACGACTTCCATCTTGATCTTATTAGGATGTAGTCTATTTGATTCCTTGTTCGTCCATCTGTTGTACACAGAACTCCACTAGACTGTCGCCATTCTCATTTCTCTGTCCCAGTCCATTTTTGCCCAGCACTCCTTCAATATTTTCATTAGGTGACCCCACTTTGGCGTTAAAATCTCCTAAAATTATGACGAGTTCACGATTCGGAATAGCGCGAACAGTTTCTTCTAGACGACCATAGAACCTGTTGATGTCTTCTTCTTGTGCAGCTGTTGTAGGAGCGTATACCTGGACAAGGTGTAGGGTATTGGTGGATATTCTCATTTTAAGGGATATTATCCTGTCATCAATAGTATTATATCCAATTACGCAGTCGTTAAGTTTAGAGGGTACAATTATTGCGACTCCATTTGTACTTTTGTTATCTGGGCCTGAAAAATAGACGACGTTGCCAGCAGTTGTTTTAAAATGCCCTTTTCCTCTCCAGTGAGTTTCTGAGAGTCCCAGTACCGAAAGGTTGTGGTCTGCCATTTCTTTTTCAATTATGTGTAACTTTCCAGGGTTTTGGATCAGTCCCTGGACGTTCCATGTACCAATTCGCTGACATTTTCTTAAATTAAATGAAAATTTGGATTCAGTCGCACAATTTCTGCCAGGTGCCTGGTCCCTCACACCTTGGCAGCCGGTAGCAAATTTCACACCACCCGACCCGGAACCGAGATGGCGCCGAGCGTGAGTCGGGTCGGTACACATTCCATCTTCACTTACCGAAATTGTCATCGTTATGGGAAGAAATTCTCTTGGGAAAATAGTGCAGTGGTTTCCCTTTGCCTTCTGCACCGCTGTATATGTGCCGTTTCTGTGGCTATCATTCTCGCCGCATGGTCAGTTTTGTAACAGCCAGCTGCCACTGTCCAACCTATCACCATGTCTGGCTACCCTCACTTAGTTATATTACACTAATTGTATATACTACCCTCACTTATTATATTACACTAATGTTTTAAATTCAGAGACAAAGACTACTAAAGTCTGTGTTTGTTAAAAACTTGGCAGCATAATTGGTTAGTGCACATTTGGAGTAATATTTACCAAATTAAGGTATACTTGGTGAGTTTTAGGGGACTATTGTTTGAATCTTTGGTAAATCAGAAACAAATATGGTACTTAAATGAAAATATTAATCTGGTGTTAGATAAATGCAAGTGTTTTTTATGCTACAATTCGGCCTACAATATCACTAAATTTTTAAACCACTCTGCATGTAGTGCTCTAACTAAACCAATCAGCGTTGTTTCGTTTTAATAAACTGTTTTATACATTTATTTAGGTTTAAAAAATATCTGTCCGCCTGTTGAAGAAAAACGTGTTTAAAGTCTTATTTGTTAAAAATTGGTGAACAATTGAATCCTGACTCTTACCATCAATTAATCCGCAATGCCTGGGAAACATAAAAGTACCTACACCACTATCAAATAATTCATCTTCTTTGACTTTTTTCTGTTTCTTTTATCCAAACAGCCTCCTCTCGTTGCCTCTTTGCTTGTTTTATTGGCAATAGAAATTCTTTTTCCGTCCTTCCCCGCAGGCAATTATAAGCAGCAAAGCCAATGGTACAACTGTAAATTCCCATAATCTTTAGAAGTGTCACATGACCTTCATTAAAGATAGCCAACAATATTTGACTGCCAATTCAACAATATTTTTACCAACGAAATTATGTTTGAGAACCAAAGAATTTTATTATAACATTCATTATTAGTTTTTATATTGTTCCCCAAACATACTGAAACTAAATCTTTATTGATTAATTTATCGAAGACAGGTTTTACTTGCTCTTGTACTTCAGAACTTAATGATGTGTAAAAAAATATATACAAAGGGGTTTTACGGATATTAAAGAAATAAAACAATTAACTGTTGCCGTGAAGCATCTAGAGGTAGGTGATTTGTGACTGAAAACACGTGATCAACTCGAAAATATTCTACTGTAATACCGCTTACCGCTCTCCGGCGGTTACGCGAGCACCTCTTCTTCTTCTTTTGCGGCACTAGTTTTCTTGGCTTTCCAACCGGTCTCTTTCCATGCATTCTAGCAATCAGTGCTCTTTTTGGTAGCCTATCTTCTCCAATTCTTATCACATGTCCCGCCCATTACAATCTTTGTATTCTAATGAAGTCTGACAGGAGTGATTCCTTATAAAGTTGATAAAGCTCGTTTTTGTATCGACTTCTGAAGATTCCGTTTTCCCTCACAGGTCCTAGTATTCTCCTCAGTACTGTCCTTTCGAATGTGTCAAGTTTGTTTTTGGATGTTTCTTTCAAGATCCACGCTTCACTACCATAGCATGCTATTGGTTGAATTAGGGTTTTATAGATTCTCATCTTTGTATTTCGGTAGACACTTTTAGACCGAAATATATTGGAGAGGGCAAAATAAGCTCTGTTTGCCTGCGTTATTCTCTTCCGTATTTTTCCATCTTCTGATCCGTCGGCATATATTTCTACTCCCAGGTATGTAAACTTTCCAACCGTTTCAATGTCATCTTCATGTATAATGTTTTGTGGGAATATATTTCTTCTCGTCTGTGTCATTATTTTTGTTTTTTCTGTGTTAATTTTCAGACCTAGCCGCTTTGTCTGCGTTTTTAACTATGCGTATGTTTCCTGTGCTCCTGTTGATGTTCTACTCGGGAGAGCGAAATAGAGCCGAAAACGCGCATGCACTTAAGGCCAATTAGTATGATATAAATAATGGCATAACCCAGACATCCAAAGTGAAAGTTATACTCCAACACCAAATTGTTCTATATGGTCCACATAATGTTCAGAAAAAAGTCACACCATTTTGAGCGTCGGGTTTGGGGGGAGAGGGGGGAGAAATCGGTAAATTCGTAGTTTTTTAGGTTTTTCGTCAATTGTTCTAAAACTATGCGGTTTAGCATGAACCACCTCTTCTATACAAAAATGTTCTACATTAAATTTACAATAAAAAAGGCCCTATGCATAATCCTTCTAAAATGATCGGTTCCAAAGTTACGGAGGTAGTATAGTATAATTGGTCCAAAAAAGGCCTAACCCAGACATCTAAAGTAAAAGTTTTCCTCCAACACCAAATTGTTCTATATCGTCCACATATTGTTCAATAAAAAGTTACACCATTTTGAGCGTCCGGTTTGGAGGGGAGATGGGGGAGACGGAGAAGTCCGTAAATTAGTAGTTTTTTTACGTTTTTCGGCAATATTTCTAAAACTATGCTTTAGCGTAAACAATGGTCTATACAAAAATGTTCTACATAAAATTTAAAATAAAAGAGGTCGTTTACATAATTGTTATAAAATCAACGAGTTACGGAGGGTGAAAAGTGGAGGTTTTCGATACTTTTTATATTATCTGGGCAATTGATGATGATTTTGGGTGGTGAGGTTGACGTTTCTTCAAGGGCTTATCACTAACATATCATCGGCCACTGAAATAGCAAATTTTATTTACAAAACACAATCTTGTTAAAGAAAATTTCTATAAATTGCCCAAAGAATATAAAAAGTATCGAAAACCTCCACTTTTTACCCTCCGTAACTCTGGAACCGTTGATTTTATAACAATTATGTATAGGACCTTTTTTGTTGTAAATTTCACGTAGAATATTTTTGTATAGAACATTGCTTTTGCTAAAGCATAGCTTTAGAAATGTTGACGAAAAACGTAAAAAAACTACTAATTTACCGACTTTTCCCCATCTCCCCCCCAAACCGGACGCTCAAAATGGTGTAACTTTTTACTGAGCAATATGTGGATCATATAGAACAATTTGGCGTTGAAGGAAAACTTTTACTTTGGATGTCTAGGTTAGGCCTTTTTTGGACCAATTATACTATACTACCTCCGTAACTTTTGAACCGTTCATTTTAGAAGGATTATGCATAGGACCTTTTTTATTTCAAATTTAATGTAGAACATTTTTGTATAGAAGGTTATTCATGCTAAACCGCATAGTTTTAGAAATATTGACGAAAAACGTAAAATACTACGAATTTACCTATTTCTCCCCCCTCTCCCCCCAAAACCGACGCTCAAAATGGTGTGACTTTTTTCTGAACATTATGTGGACCATATATAACAGTTTGGTGTTGGAGGATAACTTTCACTTTGGATGTCTGGGTTTGGGTCTAGTTATACCATACTAAATATACTTAAGACAATTTTAAATTTCGAATTTTAGCAAAATATTTTAGGAACTTATTTTTGAAGATATAAAGAATTGAAAAATGCAAAATTTGTAAATTCTAAAGTGTACTATAGTCTGTTTTTAAACCAGGAAAAGTAATTCAAAAATTTGGTTGAACCAATTTGTAATTGGTCCAACCGCAGGCAAGTTTACTCCACTGTTATGAAATTTTGACACTGATAACATTTATAAAATTTTGAATTATTGGCATTTCATAGGTAAATCAAGTTATATCATCGATTTTTTTGTGTTTTCTGCATTATTCCTTTAAATTTTTAGATTTGTTGGTCTGTTTTTATATAAAAATAGTTATTTATCTACTCTATGTCATATTATGTATAAGTTTTTAGTTTGTGAAAACTGTCATAGATAGCAGTGAGTGAAGTGTTTAAAGTGTGCGTGAAGTAACAATGTATTTTAAATGGGACTTACTTTTTCGCACTGTTTTTGACACACTTTCATATAATCAAATATCCTTAACTTTCGCGTTGTCATTGTGATGACATAATGAGCAATAAATTACGACAAAAGTTTTGATAGTTTTGTGGTTTGAAAGAAGTTTGAAAGAATTTTTAAATGTCAAAATTCTAAAAATTGTAGAATAGAAATAAATTCCAGTGACGAAGAGTTACAGTTTTTTTATTTGTTCATCATAGATAAAATATTGTATGAAACTGTGCGTGAAGTACTTTTTGCGAACTTACGCGATGTATAGCACTCGCTCCGTTGTCGCTCGTGCTCTAAACATCGCGTACGTTCGCAAAAAGCATACTTCACGAACTGTTTCATAAATATCTATTATGAGTTTTCCCCAAAAAAGTGCTTTGCTTTTTGGTTATGGCACATTAATATATTCGATTTGGAATTTGACGAATATGAACCTATATTACATTAGCTATAACTCTGCTTCTACTAGGTAAAGTGACCTAATGTATGTTTTTCACTTTTTCACGTGCTATATTTTTGATAAGAATTTATTTTTCGACCAAATACTTACTTTTTGAGTTATTTGCGAAGAACCGTCTGAAAACGTGGTTATTTTGTAGAAAAATTAACATATTCACTCGCAAATAACTCAAAATTAGAGGTTTTGCAATATTTTACCTTTAAAAGAACGTACTATACTGAGGAACACTGCAATGGTTTTTTTTAAGTCGAAATCATTGTTAATTACAATATAAACTGACTGCAAATATGTCAAATATTTGACGTTACTAAAAAGTTACTTAATTGACAGAAATCAATTTGTAGAAATTGATGGTGCCAAAAGTGATCCTGAAGTAATTAATTATGGCGTACCGCAAGGAACCGTTTTAGGCCCTCTACTTTTTTACACTCTATGTTAATGACATGCTCAAACTAAAAACTGTTGGAAAAATAATTAGTTTTGCTGATGACACCGCAATTTTTTATAAGGCCGATAATTGGGAAGATCTTAAAATTATAGCAGAACAAGATTTCAAAATTATAAAAACATGGTTGCAAGTTGCAAATAAAGAAACTCACATTAAATTATAAAAAAAAAAACTAAATATATACCTTTTGCAATGTATAAAAATTTTCTGCCAACTTTTAATTCGTTAAAAATAAATAAAAAACAAATATTTAAAGCAGAGTACATAAAATATTTAGGAGTTTTAATTGACTGGCACCTTAAATGGGACTTACAAATAAAAAATATTATAAGAAAAATACGAGGACTGCTACCAAAATTCCGCTATTTAAAAGAGTTTATGGATGTTGAACAGCTTAAAACTTTACCTGTCTCTAGTACAATCTCATCTTGTATATGGGATTTTAGGATGGGGTGGAGTAGCTGATTGCCATCTGGTGACCCTTCAAAATACTTAGAAATGGTTTCTTAAACTAATATATGGAAAACGAAAAACATATCCATCAGACCAACTTTTTCATGGAACTCAGGTTCTTGATGTTCGGCAATTGTACTGCTTAGAGCTACTTAAAAATATTCATAAAGATAAAATTCCTCTTAAAGTGAAAGTGTCAAATTATGAAACAAGAAGAAAATTGAATGTCGAATGTCTTCACACTTTAAAATCAATCACGCAACGGCCAATTAAATATTTTGCTCCAAGAATATACAATCAATTGCCCATAAATTTTAAAAATATCAAAAATTTTTATTCGTATAAAAAATTAGTTACTGTTTGGGTAAAAAAAAATTAATAAATTTAAATTATACTTGATAAAAAAACATAGAAATTAGATTAGAAATTGTAAAAATAAAATAATGATTTGTAAAAAAAAAACAATAAACACAAACCTGACAATATTAGACAGATTAAGTCAATAAGCATGTTTATGCTTTAAGACTTTTTTTACATTTATTTTATTGTAAGTAAACTGAAATTGTAAATTATTGTAATAACTATTGATTTGAATAAACGTATATTATTATTATGTACACAAATTAATGACAAGGTGAATGTTTTCCTTGAGTTGATGCTTTTGAAATTCGCCACCAGGCGTCGCCCACTTTGCGGTTCCTCGCCAATAATATTTATGGATTACCGTTGAAGGCTGATATGATCAACCAAAAAAGATGTATTTGGTGATTTTTCTAGTAACTTTCTTGGATGTGAATCTGTGTTTTTATTTTACTCCTCCTGGTTTAAAAGCAAACTATAGTAAGTAGGTACCTTATAGATTATTTTAGATTATGACATTTTAGGTGGTGCTACTTGGAAAAGTTGTTTTATCAAAATGGCGACAATGATGTATCCAAGTCTAACAAAATCTCAGAGTATGAGAACCAAACGAAAATCTGCTGTAGAGCTTTTAGCGGAGAGTAAGCCATTTTATGTGAAATCTGAAGTTGTAAGGGATACCACACAGGTTCTTCCTTTAAGGCCTAATTCTAATACAAGTACTTACGGTACATACACCCGCAGTAAATCCGTTAACGTGGCTGGCCATGGCTCAAACTATAGACCTACAACTCTTCCGCCCTGTAAGTTATAGTTATAAATTTTTTATTTGTTTTTAATGTAATGTAATACGTAATCTAGTCATATAATTATATATATAAGTGTTTAAGACTATTTAACGTAAAATAAATATAAACGGTTCCGTTTTGATTCAATTCAAATCTCTTATCAACCTCTAATGCGTGTTTCTGGGCCTACCCATCATCAGAGAGATTCGTGATGAGATTGAATTGAATAAAAACGCACCAACTGGTTGGTAAATATTTTGAAATATTATACCAACGCATGCCTTTAGGTACAAAGATGAAGTGAGTGTCGGTAACAATTAGGGTAAACTGTAAACCCAGGTTTCATCAAGCCATCGGGCGATCAGGTTACCCATATAAACCGCTATCATTTTGTACTCTGCACCGAGTAAGAGTGTGAAACAAAATAAACAAAGACGGTTGCGTTTTAATTCAATTCGAATTTCTTACAATCCTCTAATACATGTTTCTAGGTCCACCCGTCATCAGAGAGGCTTGTAAGAAGACTGAACTGAATCAAAACGCATTGATTGGTTGGTAAATATACTTCTCCAAGAAATGAAAGCAGCACCATAAAAATTGGTCATTTTTAATGTCTCGAATTTCCTAAACCTGCTGTCCGATTTAAGTGATTTTTTTAACATATTATAGCCTTATTCTTTAACAATATCGCTGTAATAATATTGTTGCTAGACAGGTAAATTTTCATTGACTACCGGGTGTACCAATCAAACTGTGTTTTTT
Source organism: Diabrotica virgifera virgifera (assembly GCF_917563875.1). Lineage (NCBI taxonomy): Eukaryota > Metazoa > Arthropoda > Insecta > Coleoptera > Chrysomelidae > Diabrotica > Diabrotica virgifera. The sequence goes on from NC_065446.1 coordinate 31,053,273, forward strand.
TCTCAAAGTTCACCAGACCCTGTGGAATATTCTAGCATTTATAAAATACTGAAATTAAAACCCAACTATACGTTTTCTTAACATTCTGTTTTTTGATTTATTCACTTCTGTTGGATAATAAAAAAGTTAGGTACTTTAACAACTAGCCTTATTTTTTACCAATACAGGGTGTTTTTAAATAAGTATGGCAAACTTTAAGGGGTAATTCTGCATGAAAAAATAATGACAGTTTGCTTTATAAACGTATGTCCACAAATGCTTCGTTTCCGAGATATGTGTTGAAATTTTTCTTACAAACTGACGATTCATGTAGTGCTCTAAAACCGGTTGAGAGATGTAAATGAAATTTGATGGGTCTTAAGAGGTAGTTATTGTACATTTTTTGACATACAATTTAGAATTTTATGTTCACCATTGGCGCACATAAGGATCGTATTACTCTTATGCGCGCCAATGGTGAATAATAAATTCCTAATTGTATATCAAAAAATGCGCAATAACTACCTCTTAAAACCCACCAAATTTTATTTGCATATGTTAAGGGAGCGTTCAAGTATTACGTAATGCAATTTTTGAAGATTTTTGACCCCCCTCCCCCCCAGGTAACGCACCGTAACGTTTTTATGTACCCCCCCTCCCCCTACCTAAACGTTACGTAACACCCAAGTCACCATTTGAACCTAAATGGAAAACTAGGTTGCGAAAAGTACCGGAATTATTCCGGTAAACTTACAATCATCATCCAGCCTCAAAAGTCCACTGCTGAACATAGGCCTCCTCCCCTCATTTCCAACCACGTCTATCCTGCGCCGCTCTCATCCAGTTTTTATTTAGCTTTCTTACGTCGTCTCAGTCGTCTGTCCATCTTGTAGGCGGTCAACCGGCGCTTCTCTTGTCTTCTCTTGGCCTCCATTCCAATAACCTTTTTGTCCATCGCCCATGTGTCATTCTCGCTATGTGTCCTGCCCATCTCCACTTCAAGTTAGCTATCCTTTTGATGACGTCAGTCACCTTTGTTCTTCTCCTGATTTCTTCGTTTCTGATTTTGTCTCGTAGAGTTATTCCTAACATTGACCGCTCCATTCTTCTCTGCGTTACTATTAGTTTGGTAGCCGAGGCTTTAGGTAAGGTAAGTGTTTCTGATCCGTACGTCAAGACTGGGAGGACGCACTGATCAAATACCTTTCTCTTTAGGCATATGAGCAACTCACTCTTAAAAGTTTCTCTCAGTTTTCCAAATGCTGCCCACCCAAGAACGATTCTTCCTTTTAGTTCATGTGTCTGGTTATCCCTGCCAATCGTAATTTCATGTCCCATGACATGAAATATGTCCAAAACTTAGAATAATAATCTTTTATTACTAATTTTACATTTACATTTACATTTTCCCTGCTTGGCCCCATCCTTACATACATTTTTGGCTTCATCCTTTATTGTTCTTCTCATGCATTCTTCTATTTGATCTTCTTTAATAAAAACTTAAAATAAAATAACATATTTATTATTTCAATATTTTATTTTGCTTAGTAAAAATTTTTGTATAACAAATAATATACGATGTTGCCAGTAGTTTCAGAAAAATAGTGAAAAAAATGTGTAAAACTTTTTGTTCTTCAACGCCCTATATCGTGAAAACGCATGCCGTTACAAAAATTTTATACTAAGCAAACCCCAATTATTTTTCAGTTTTTCGCCTATCTTAGAGATCGTGTTACCTTTTTCTGAAACACTCTGTATATGTAAGAAGGCACTTATGGAATAAAATTATTTCTGTCCATGTTTTAATCAATTTTAAAAAACGCTGAGACCCGTAGATTTTAATATATAAAAATGTGTGCTTTTTAAACATAAATTTAAATGTACAGGGTGATTTATGCAAGACTACCGTAGTCCATAAGCTTTATTTTTTAACACCCTGTATATTTTTATATGTTTAAAAGCTGCTTAACAATCTGAATTTATGGTCTTTATGAATAATACAGGGTGATCATTTAAAATTATAATGTATGGAAACCACTTATGGAATAAAATTGTTTTTGTCATGTGTCATTATTTTAGAAAATTATAAAAACGCTAGGATACGTCAACTTTTAAATTCAACTATGGACTATTTAAACATAAATTTGAATATACAGGTTGATTCACTCAAGTCTAGCATAGTCCATTATCTTTAATTTTAATTAAACACCCTGTATATTTTTGTTTTTAGAAGCTGCTTAACAACCTCATCTCAAAAATGTGTATTATGTAGGGTCTATTATGAATAATGCAAGGTGAAATTTTGAAATTCACTTGAAATTTTTGAAATTTTGAAATCACACTTTAAATAAGGGTACTATTTTTTAAATATCTATCAATTTTCTAAACTAAGCATCAATATAGTGGGTTTTGTATTTAATGCTTTTTATTTAAAGACATTTTTAAATAATTTGAAAATTTGCGTATTTAAAACATTAATGAATACCTACTGCAGAAAACGATTTCAGAAAACATACAAGATTTATGAACATGTAGTTCCCTTCTGCAACCTCTTAAATAACATCTGTATCTTTTAATCTTTTGTTGTGGAGACAGGTCCATCCAATTATTGGAAACAAATGTTACTGTGCTTCATCTGTGTTACAAATTTTAAGATTTTTTCACTTGAAAACGTACTATTATGTATTGTCCTCTTGTCGGAACATGAACGGAGCGTGAGAGTGCAACATAAAACAATTCAGGGGTCTATGTAAAACATAAATAAAATTCCGTAGTTTTTTTTTCATTTAAGTTAAAAAAGAATCCACAAGGAAAAAGTTTTCCTGTAGTTGGCTGTATACCATGTAATACAAAAAATAGTAAATCCTTTATAAAAGGTATCTATTTACCTTAAAATATATACCTTTTATAAAGGATTTACTAATTTTTTAAAAAAGAATGTTACGTAACGCGCTGTTCGAACCCCCCTCCCCCCATGTAACGCGCCGTAACGTTTTACAAGACCCCCCTCCCCCCCAAACTGCGTTACGTAATACTTGAACGCTCCCTAACCGCCTTTAGAGCAATAAATAAATCGTCAGTTTGTAAGAAAAATTTCAACACCCCTTATCTCGGAAACGAAGTATTTGCGGACATACGTTTATAAAGCAAAGCTGTCATTATATTTTCATACAGAATTACCCCTTAAAGTTTGCCATACTTATTTAAAAACATCCTGTACTGACGAAAAACAAGGCTAGTTGTTATAGGACCTACCTATACCAAATTTACAATCAAGATGCAGTAGAAATAAACAAACCAATCTAAATCCTAAATCATAATTTTCAAAATTTATACATTGTAACAGAGACAGTAACAGCAATGGTTATCAGAATAACAAACGACCAAGTGGCTCAAGCGCTTCAAAAAAATAAAGAAAGGAAAAGCAGTCGGACCAGATGATATTTCTGGGGAAGTATGGAGAGCATTGGGAGAGACAGGAATAAGTTGGCTAGCAGGTCTATTTAATAGAATTATGGAAAAAAAAACTAAGTTTTCAATCTAATAGCACATAAAACAACATCAAAAAATGTCATTCTACATCCTGCTAGACTGAAAGCAATGGGAACCTTCTCTGGTAACACCTCCGAGGCTTCTACAATTTGCAAGCCATAACGGATGCTGAGACTAAGGAAGATGAGGGAATTTTACAATTTATAATTCACGTCCCATCTGCTCAGCGCGGTAAAGTTCCAACGAGAATGGTTCCCTTCGTACTCCAATGGGAGTAAACATAAATCAAAAATGAATAACCATTTTCAATTTCGTTGCATCACGAAACTACAGCCGCATCATTATTCCGTGATAATAACGTGAATAATAATTCCGTGATAATTCCGTAACGGGACGTGAATTATAAATTGTAAAATTCCCTCATCTTCCTTAGTCTCAGCATCCGTTATGGCTTGCAAATTGAAGAAGCCTCGGAGGTGTTACCAGAGAAGGTTCCCATTGTTTTCAGTCTGGTAGGATGTAGAATGACATTTTTTGATGTTGTTTTATGTACTATTAGATTGAAAACTTAGTTTTTTGATAGCAGTTGCCGCTAGGGCATCCCTGCCATTTCGTTTCGTTGCAATCCGTGACTGCACGCCGGGGTTTGTCCTAGTTGGGTCAGAGAGAGCAGCATATGTGCCTTTTGATGAGAGACTAATAAGTTTCGAAACCGGTAGAGGTGCTTGCTGCACTCTCTGATTGAACTGGAATAATGATGCGGCTGTAGTTTCGTGATGCAACGAAATTGAAAATGGTTATTCATTTTAGAATTATGGAAGTTGGACAAATGCCAGACGAATGGAGAAGCAGTATATTAGTACGTGTCTACAAAAACAAGAGAGACATACAACAATGTACAAACTACAGGGCTATAAAACTACTTAGCCACACCATGAAAATATGGGAGAGAGTAATTGACAGACGGATACGTGAAGAAACCGAAATATCCAATAATCAATTTGGCTTTATGCAGGGCAGATCAACAACAGATGCAATTTTCATTGTAAGGCAACTGGTGGAAAAATACAGGAATAAAGAGACCAACGCTCATATGGTATTCATTGATCTTGAAAAAGCATATGATAGAGTTCCTCGAGAGATTATGTGGTGGGCACTCAATTAGAAAGGAGTCCCTGGCGAATATGTAAAGATTGTGAGAGATATGTATGAGGGAGTAACGGCTTGTGTTAGGACAGGTGTGGGAGAGACTGATAAATTTCAGGTGAAAGTAGGATTGCACCAAGGCTCGGTGCTTAGTGCTTATTTATTCTCATTAGTTTTGGACCAGATAACAGCGAAACTACAGGGTAGCATTCCATGGTGCCTAATGTATGCTGATGATGTAGTGTTAATAGGAAATAGTGAAAGTGACTTAGAACAAAAACTGGAACAGTGGAGACAAGCTCTGGAGGAAAAAGATTTTAAACTTAGTAAGACAAAAACAGAATATTTGGAATGTTCATTTAAAGATGGAGTTACTACAAATAAAATGGTATCTTTGGATGGTGAAATGATTGTGAAAAGCAATAGTTTTAAGTACCTAGGATCGGTATTACAGAGTAATGGAGAAATAGATGGAGATGCATGCAGTAGAGTTAGGACTGGATGAATGAAGTAGAAAGGAGCGAGTGGTGTGTTGTGTAACAGAAAAATTCCAATGAAGCTGAAGGGAAAATTCTATAAAACAGCCCTAAGACCGGCTATGATGTCCGGAACTGAATGCTGGGCAGTGAAAAAGAAAGAGGAACAACGAATGCATGTGGCGGAAATGAGAATGCTTAGATGGGTGAGTGGAGTGACAAATAAGGATATAATTAGAAATGAGTATATTAGGGGAAGTATATTTTGGTCATGTTCAACGTCGAGACGTTAATCACCCAATACGAAGAATAGCTGAAGTGCAGATTCCTGGAAGGAGTAGGAGAGGAAGACCAAAGAAGACCTGGGGGAGACGATAAGGCAGGACATGTTGGTAAAGGGGATTAACTTTGATATGATCCAAGATAGAATTGTGTGGAGAAATGCAATTAGGGAAGCCGACCCCGCATAGGGATAAGGCAAAGAGAATGATGATGATGATACATTGTAAATCCCAAATCATGATTTCCAAAGTTTATACATTGTAAATTATGATTCGGGAGTGCTCCTAGTAGCATTTAACGTGTCTTGGTTTGTTTATTTCTACTGCATCTTGATTGTAAATTTAGTATAACTTAAATCCAACATCAGCGATTGAATAAAAAAACAGAATGTTAAGAAAACATGAGACTACAGTTGAGTTTTAACTTAAGTATTTCATAAATCCTAGACTATTCCACAGGGTCACACGAACTTTGAAAATCACAGTTTGATTGGTACACCCAGTATACAATGACGATTTACCTGTCTAGCAACAATATTATTACGGCGATATTGTTAAAGAATAAGGCTATAACATATTAAAAAATCACTTAAATCGGACAACTGTTTAGGAAATTCGAGACATCAAAAATGACCCATTTTTAAGGTGGTTCGTTAATTTCTTGGAGAAGTGTATATTGAAATATATTTGTTTCTTAATATTTAATCTGTTTTAGATATGGCTGTTTCTCCATCAAGATCTCTTCCTCCACTAACGCATCGCCGTTCTTTACATTCAACAGCGAATACCGATTTATTACAAAATCGGTTACGTCAATTACTTGTGTGTGACAGTGCTGAAGAATTGCGAGTTGACCAGATGGCGCCTCTTAGTCCCCCTGCAGAGTACGCACAGCGATGTCACAAAAGCCTTCCCGATTTGCACTGCCGCGAACCCAGCTCGAATAAAAGTAGCAACAAAAGTCTATCGAATAGGGATAGCGGAGGATCGAGTGGACATTATACTCAAAGAAGTGAACCACCACCGCCACCTCGACAGGTTGTGTATTAATTCTTGTGAATAATTTCAATATACTAAAATAATATACTAAGGATTTCCACAGTTTTCACTGTATTCCTTCACTCAACCGTTCTCTCCAAGTCTTTATGTCTTGCCAGTCCCCTTTCTGTAGATATCCCCTTCCTTGGTTTTATGCTGATGTTCTTATCCCACTGTATCGGGTTCAATTTTCGTATGCAGTCTCTTGTTTGTCCTAGTCTATTTTTTATATCTTCCTCAGTTGTTCCTTTGTTTGATATTATAAAACCTAAACACTTATACGAGGGTCATTTTTTTCAACCTCCGTTTGTCCATAAAAAATTCCCGTGAAGCGTTTCGCCATTGTGGTGCGCAGTGGGCGACAGCGCATCTCCCCCGCTACACTCTACATTAATCCCGACTTCCAGGCATCAGTCTGTACTGTGCTACACACGAAACAACATTGCCGCGACAATTAGTTCTCCCGCCAAGTGTGAATTACGCGCTGTCATTCGCTTTCAGTTGACACATCAAGGATGTGTCAAGTGTGTGTGTCAAATGAAACTTGTGGAAATTCCATTGCCAACGATGTTAAAGTGAAGCGACGGTTGTTTCTCACCGCTTCATCAACCCGTTGAACAAGCTCATCTGTAACGACAGAATTGCGACCTTGACCCCCTTCGTCATGCACATCATTTCGTCCTTCTTTGAATTTTCGGCACCATTCACGCACAACTCCATCACTCATAAACCCTTCTCCGTACACTTCACACATCCTTCGATGAATTGCAGCTGCACTATTGCCTTCTGCCTGCAAAAAGCGAATGACAACGCGTAATTCACACTTGGCGGGAAAACTAATTGTCGCGGCCATGTTGTTTCGTGTGTAGCACAGTACAGACTGATACCTGGAAGTCGGGATTAATGTAGAGTGTAGCGGGGGAGATGCGCTGTCGCCCACTGCGCACCGCAATGGCGAAACGCTTCACGGGAATTTTTTATGGACAAACGGAGGTTGAAAAGAAAACAACCCTCGTACTTATCTGTTCCTCTGATTTTTCATTAGGTTTATTTCCATCACAGTCTTTGTATATTTCTGTTACATGTTTCCTCATATTAAAACTGAGGTCATTTTCGTCTTGTGCGATCACAATTTGGTAGTCAGCAAAACTTAGGCTATATAGATATTTGTTCCTTACTGGTATACCCATTCCTTCGCACTTTGTTTTCCATGGTTACAGGGTTTTTTCCAGGAATATTTTGAACAGGGTAGGGGATGCGGAGCAGACCTGTTGTAGTCCCTTTGTCGTCTTAAATGGTAAGACCCCATTTTAACAGTCCCCGTTTCAGCGGTTCTCGATTCCACCGACCCTTTTCAGCAGTCCCCGGTTCAGCGGTACCCATTTCAGCAGTCCCCGTTTCGGCGGTTCTCGATTCCACCGACCCGTTTCAGCGGCGTTTGGTTCTGCAGCATGCCGTTTGAGAGGCATCGTTCAGGAAAATGAGTAAAAACAGGACCCTCTTGGGGACAGTAGTTTTAACAATAAAAAATGAACATATAAAATTATTTTTTCTTTTTTTATACGCATTTTTTCATCAGCTTTTCATTGAGCCTACATACAAGCACGGAACGTAAAAAATATCTAAGTTATTCTAATTGTTTATGAGCTAAAAAGTCAGGTCTTTTTCAAACAGTTTTTTTAATAACAATTTCAATAAAATGTTAAAATTTTTTTAATACGTCTTAAAATTAAAGTCTCAAATAATCGACTGCGATCTGCTAAATATCTCACAGAGTCACTGTAGGGCAAGAACAGTTGTACAAACAATTGCTCTCTGGGATAAACAAATTGAATAACTTATAAATTATTTGGTCGATCTGGTTGAAATTTAGCACACTTAAATAACTCATTAATTGACATAATTTAAAGTCATTAAATTTAACGTCATTGTGCAAAAAATAAAGTTATTAATATTTATAATTTACTGCAAAAATGAGGGTTTTTTGCAATTATCTCGGTCAATTGTTTATATATTACAATATGCTTACCACCAAATTAAAGAACTTTTTAAGATCTACATTTATTTGAAACATTTTTCTCTAAAATGTACAAGAAACGTTTTATAGTCAAAAAACTGCTTTTTTCATTCTTTGCAATTGTTTAAAAAAAAGCAAAAACAGCTGTACGTCTTCACGGAATTATCATCAGTTATCCCTCATCTAACGTTTAAAACTTTGAAAACCCTGTAGAACATTTTTACCTGAAATCGATGAATTTTTTTCCCTATTAACTGGGGTATATACCATATACTTAGATATTACCTGTATATTTTCAAACAAGAATAGGTTAAAATAATATCCTACAATAAAACTAATTACTTATCATTGTCATATTATTATTTTCTTATTGAGACCGCTCTATTGGGGACCGCTGAATCGGGCACCGCTGAATCGGGGTACCGCTGAAACGGGGACCGCTCTATTGAGACCGTGCTTATGGGGACCGCTGAATAGGGGTGAAACCTCTTAAATGGACTGCATATTCCATTTAGATAGCTCTGTTATTCTTGTAGAGTGCTTTTACTGCTGTTATTAATCTTCGTGGGACTTCGATGTCTGTCATTGCCTCCCATAGCTTGGTTCTAGGTATCGAGTCATACGCCTTCTTACGATCTACAAAATCCAGATGGACGGATCTATTTTTGGCCATTCTTTTTTCTATTAGTTGTTCGATCGTATAAATGTGATCCAAGCATGCTTTCCCCGCTGTGAATCCTGCCTGGTCTTCTCCGATTTTATCTTGTGTATATATTTCTAATTTTTCCTTTATGGTCTTTCCATACAGTCTGCCTATAGTAGATATAATGCTGATTTCTCGATAGTTTTCGCAGTTTTTTCTATTTTTTCTTTCTTATACAGTATGTCCCTGTAAGTTGTATCCATATGGAAACTTTTTTATTATTAATTTTACGAAAAAAAGTTATTCTTTATAAAAAGCTCTGCATGTTCCAAAACCTAAGGTTCAATCATCAAATATCAAATTTTATGAATATTATACGAGGTATGTCAAAAAGTTTGAATTTCACTCAAGAGTAAAGTAGCTTTATTTTTCACAATATTGAAAATTGCTATTATGAAAAGTTGTTTGGAATTAAAAACTGTTTTAGAATGTAATTACATCCTTCTGATTGAATTATTCTGAACTATAAAGGTACTTTACGTTTGATCTAAATTTATCTTTTTTGACATACCTCGTATAAAATTTGATATAAGATGGTTGTATTTTAAGAGGATCGGTACGTATTTTCGGCTGCAATGCTATTCAAATGGGGATTCATTTTTTTCAAATCCTGAGAAAACTAATAAGTATTTTTGAAAAATTTAAACGCAGAATGAAAGATTACGTTATTAGCGAGGGCCGAAAGTCCCTGAGAACTTCTATAATGTTTATTTTAATAAGTTACAGGGGTGAAAAAACTAAGAGAAAATTTAGTGTGATTTTTAATTTCAAATATCTCATTCAAAATAAACTTTTTATTTATTCTAAGGGACTTTCGGCCCTCGGTAATAATTTAGTCTTTCATTCTGCGTTTAAATTTTTCAAAAATATTTATTGGTTTTTTCAGGATTTGAAAAAAATGAACACAATGCCGTGGTAATATTTTCCAAATCTGTCTTTGTCTTACAACGCACTCAACCGAATATAATATTGTCAGCATATATTGTCAGTCAGACACTGACAATCAGTGACAATTTTAAATATTTGACATTGCATCGGGAATATTTTGAGAAATTGATTAAATATTATTGATATATAGTGTATTTGATAAATAATTGATTTAAGACGTGAACCTAATAAAAAGTTATTTATTGTGTATTATTTGTGGAAGATCCAAGCAGAGAATACATCAGATATATCCTGTGATCCAAGTATTTTGTTGTTAGAGATGTTCAAAATTGTAAGCGTTCCAAAATAACAACATATTATTAAAAAATCACTTTAACACTTTTCCTCTTTTCTCGATTGATTATTAGTTTTTGTTGTACAAATAAATTATTACAATCACTGAAAACATAGTTAGTGAAAAAATTATCACATTTATTAACTGAATTAATAATTTGCAATTATAAAAATAACAGTTATCCAAGAACATTCAAAAGCCATCTCTTTAAATTAATTATGACATTTTCAAGTAGAATGACCACAAACCATACATACTTATAGACGTTTCACGACCATGTTAATCTTTCGGATCGAATTAACGCCATCTCTTGATTGGAATGGGAACTAAAATGACAAATTTTAGTTACGTGAGCATTTCAAATTATAAATTTTGCGGGATTTGTGATGAAATTTCGCAGGAAATTAAAACAACAGAAAGACAGTTCAATGTTTTATTCCATATTTTACTGAAAACTTCAAATATTCCAATTTGTTTTTAAAATGCTAAACACTACTGCTATGTGTCACGTGAAAGCACTGATGTGTATCGACTTAAATGAAAATTTTTGAAAGAATCTTGTATGATGATTGTTTAGTTAGATAAATACCTTATAATCTTTTACAAACTTCCAAAAATATATAGGTCCGAAATGTTGATGACACACTTGCCTATTGGAATAAACTGTTTCAGGATCTATTATATTGTTTTTTTTTAATGTGGAGAAACACAACACGGGATGATCAATGTAAACTAAAAATTCTACTCATAAAAATGGAGAGGAGGTTAATACACTTGATTAAAATTGTGATTAAATCTAATTAAAAACGTAACACCACTATAATAAAATAATTAAGCCACAAACTGTAAAATAAAAAGTAAATAAAAATTAATTTAATTGTCAACTGTCAGTTGTTAAATATGACAAGAGAATTGACTGACAGCGACATCTCTTGATTGGAATGGTAACTAATTTGCTGTCTTGACCTTGACAATTTACGTGAAACGTCTATGAGTATGTATGGTTTGTGAGAATGACATTCTAGTAGTGTTTACATATCCACACCAGTGTGAATTTTACTACACGTAATTTGCCGTGTAAAGACAGAAAAAGTAGGGATACACGTAAAATATTTGCGAATTATGTACCCATAGCCTTAAGTTTTAGACCATGCAGAACTTTTTATTAGGAATCACTTTTTTTTTCGTAAAGTTAATAATAAAACAGTTATCAGAATTGAAATAACTGAAAATAATGTTAGTTATCCATTATTTTTCAAAAAAAAAATTTTTTTCAATTAGAACGATGTAATTGCATATTAGAATATAGTTTTTAATTCCAAACAACTTTTCATAATAGGTGTTTTCGTGGAGCACGTCCTGAACGTGTTCAGAGGAAGAACGCTTGCGCATTAGAATTTTGGCTGTTCGCGGTGTTGAAAAATCCTCCTCTGAATAAAAAGTTCTCTGTTCGCGGAGCGCAACAACTTGTCCTGAACGTATTCGGAATGCGTTCAACAAGTTCTGGGATTAAAGAGAGGATTTATTGTCCGCACATGTGCAGAAGTTGATTTGACGAATTTATTTATTTTGTTAAGAGATTCGAGATTGTATTTCTAACCTAACAAGTTTAAAATTTTGAATTGTTGTGTTATCATACAAATGTTGTAAAAGGTAAGGTTTTTTAAATTGTATTATGTATTTCAGTTTCTTATTTTTAAAAACTTTTTAGATGATGAACCTCAGTTCAAGTGATGAAGATTTGGAAGAGATTGTAGGACTTTTAAATGTTCCAAAAAATGCAAATTTTTTTGAGGAAACTGTGCAACAATTTAATAACCAACAATTTATACAGAATTTTAGATTAAGTAGAGACTTAGCTGTAGATTTGGCAAATAAGTATGAAAGATCTCATTTCCACAATATTATGTAAAATTACTTTTCCTGTTTTGGAGTGTTGTTTGTCCTAGCGTAGATAAAGATAAAAGAATAAGGTTAGGCAATTGGCATAGGCAACCCAAAAAACATCCGGAAATTGTTCGTGCAGAAACAAATTCAGAATATATTCGGAGACACGCTTGCGCATATATTTGTATCCGGGTTAAGTTCAGAATACATTCAGGATGTGCTCCACGAAAACACCTAATAGCAATTTTCAATATTGTGAAAAATAAAGCTACTTTACTCTTGAGTGAAATTCAAACTTTTTGACATACCTCGTATAATATTCATAAAATTTGATATCTGATGGTTGAATCTTAGGTTTTGGACCATGCAGAGCTTTTTATAAAGAATAACTTTTTTTCGAAAAATTAATAATAAAAAAGTTTTCCATATGGATACAACTTACAGGGACATACTGTATAATGATGTCATATATGCTTGAGTCCATTCTGCTGGTAAGTCTCTTGTTAAGGCAATACGTAAAGTATTCTCAACAATGATAACCTGTACTTATTGTACGGTTATAGAGTATATTTCCATAGGTAAGCTGGTTAAGAGTAGATAACGATTTTTCAAATGTGATTTAAAGTATTATCTGCATAAATGGCACAAAGAATATTTGCTACGAGAGGTATATGGTTCAAAATGCATACAGTATCACGACTAATAAGTTATGTTCACATATATGTAGAGTACTCACAGTTTTATTCCTTGATGACGTGTCACATCAGAGCTCTGATTGAATTCCATAATCCATTTGGTTCATTTGTAAGGCACTCACTAATACGCTAAATAAATCATCGTCGATAATACTGAGCAAATTGAGTTATCTGAGCGGTATAAAACGATAGCAAAAAAGCCGGTAAAATGCGGCCTTTTTACGAATAGCGGGAGCGTCGATAGATTAGAGATGATTCTCGTTAGGAAGCTTTTGACGATCTGCCCCGGCGAGGGGTTCAAATGCGAGTCTCAACAATAACCTGGAGTTTCCAGAAAGGTTACATAAATACTACTTGAATTTTAAGTAATCAGTAGTACAGGGGCGTAACTAATTATTTTAGTGAGCCGTGTATAATATATTTATTGTACATCTCTCTCAAATATTTTGTATACCATGCGGAATAGCTTTTCCGATCCGTTTTTATCAATTCATTTGGTATTCCGCCGGGGTCTTCTGGTTTTTTGTTCTTTAGAGTTTTGATTGTTCTTTTTACCTCAGCTAGGCTTAATTCGATTTAACTAAAATAATTTGATATATAGAGTGTGGGCCAAAGGAAGTGCACCTCGATATTTGGCAGTATTTATTAGATTTTAAGGAAATGACGAAAACGGTCGATTGTTGATCGAAGGGGACACATTTTTACGGTACATACATCTGTCATTTGTCAACCCCCTTCCTTTCACTTCCCCTACCCCTTATTTTTAAATAGGGGATAGGGGTGGTGTGCTAGGTCATTTGAAAGGTTATTCAATTCTCTATTTAGTAATATAAACATTAACATAATTATTTGTACAAGCACAGAATAACTAACCATACAGAAGCGAAACTCAGGCCGAAAACGGTAACATAAATTTCATGCTCATGCGTCACGTAACTGGTGCAACCTCACTTTTGCGACTGACAGTGACAGTTGTTTTTAGTTAAATTTTATACTTATTATGATTTATTTTATATTTTATAGTTAACTTTCATATTTCATATTTAATTAATAACTACTTGTCAAAAATATCACATCATTTGGAATGGTCTATTCCTTAGAACATCAAGTTCTATTCTGTAACTGGTGCACAAGGTCAAATATTTCGGTCCCCACAAGATCAATGGAAACGACAGTAAGATTCGCTTCTGTGTGGTTAGTTATTCTGTGGTACAAGGTGTCCAAGAAAAAAATATTTTTCGTACTTCCGGGCCTAAAGTGACAACTTCACTCCCTTGTGACAGGTACTAAAGTGTCACATTTAATCCCTCCGGGATTAAATATTGACGAAACTCCCGGAACGATTAAATCACAAACAAACGAATTTAAGGGATATTTTATTGAAAAATATAATTAATTAGAATGGTAATTAACGTTAATATTCAAATTAATATTGTGACAGTTCGTCATATTGACCAGTCTTTCCTGGGTTAATGCAGCAGGTAACTGACGAGTAACAGATAGGTCCTTTTCATATTGAACTGGTGTTTGTTTCGAAGATCCTGCGGAAACAGGAAGCGAGAATGAGGACTGTGGCATAACTATAGTGGACGAATCGGCGACTTGACCAAATATTTTATCTGAAATTTTTTGTTTATTTTTAATAGACGATTCAATATATCCCTCGGCCACGTTGGAGGATTTCCATCCTCCATGTCTCTTCAGCACGTCTATTGTTGCTCCCGAATCAGCTAACAAAGACGCAGATGTGCGTCTAAAACAATGTCCCGTATAAGACGTCGCATTTTCTAATTTCAAGAAAGCTGCTATTTGCCGTGGAATTGTACCAAACATGTTTTTTCCTACTACTCGCGTAGTACATTCTTTGTTGATGTATTGAACAAAAAATTTTGAATGAGTTGTCCCTGTCTTTCGCAATGCCACATATTTCCGAAATATCGCCACAAAACTGATGGCACTGTTTTCTGAATTTTTGATCACAAAATTTCGGTCAATTTTATTTTTGGTGTTTCTAATCGCAATTAGGAAGGAATCGCCCAAATCTCTCACATCGTCGATTTCTAAATCAACCAACTCTTTTCCACGACAAGCTCCCGCAACGCCCAAAATAAGTGCAACCTACAAAAAAATTGATTTCTTAAAATTTCTGAATATAAACAAATTTCCAAATTTACCTTAAGCATTAAATATTTATCATCCGGAGCCTCCCGTAAGAACTGATCTACCTGCTCAGACGTGAGAATTCTTGACTTCTTTGGCTTAAATCCCTCATTTCTTCTCTTCAAAAAAGCTAATAATTTTGGAAATTTACTTATATCAATATCTTCTCTAATGTTAATAACCGATTTCAGCATTGAGTAATGTGCCCAGAGAGTTGAGGCACAAACCGCTTTTGATTTATCATCGAAGTAGACTAACAGCGCATTTTCAGTAGGTTGTCTCACATTTTTTAAGCGGCACCACTTTTTAAAAGCATCGTACTGCTGCTCGTATAGTTTTCTAGATTTCGGTGGTAACAATTCTTCACCTACTTCGGCTGCTCTTTTATCAATATCAGATACACCTTCTTCACTCATGATACCAATAATTATCAATAACAATGTTTCTTTACAATGACACTAGTAATGACAATGTTTCTAAATTATAACTGTCACAACGCAATGTTACTATGGTAACTTATTTTAAAGACAGTTTATTAAATGAGTTGAAGAGAGAAAAAACTGATTGAAATTATTGAAATAATTAATAAAATCATACCGGAAGTACGAAAAGTATCGTATATACCTTGCGACTGAAGTACATTTAATCCTTCAGGTAAATTATGGCCCTCCCTGCGGTCGGGCCATAAACTTTACCTTCAGGATTAAATGTACTACTTCAGTCCCGCGGTATATAATGTACTATTATTTAAATTAATTGAGACAAAAAGAAGAATGTATGTAATTTATTTAATTCAAAATACATTCTACTGCTGTCACAAAACAGAAAAAAAAAATGTTTTTTGATAAATAAACATTGCTTTTCGCTTAATTCCACTGTTCAAGTTGCCACCCATCTGCCTCTTGGTAGGTTGAATATTGAATTTAAGCAACAAACAATGTCTATTTATCAAATAAACATATTTTTCTGTTTTCTGTCAGTAGTAGAATGTATTTTGAGTTAAATAAATTGCATATATTCTTCTTTTTGTGTCAATTAATTTAATTCAAAATTAAAGTTCGGAACACCCTGTGGAATATTCTAGCACATACATATACCTAAAGTATTGAATTTATAACTCAATGTCCTAGGCTTTATTAACATTTTCTTTTTTGATTCATTTGCTTATGTTGGATAATAAAAAAGTTAGGTACGTTAACAACTAGCCATGTTTTTCATCAATAAATCCTGATTTTCTGCTTAGTTTAATAGACAAGCCTAAAGTAGGCTATGAGAAATTAACAATTTGGTAGATGTCAAATTGTTGACAGTCAAAAAGTGTCTGGTTTGTTGTGAAAATTAGTGGATTTATTATTTAAAGTTTCAATTAAGTCCGTATTTTCTTGTTTGGTGGAAATGGAACGCGCTACAAGGAATTAAACCCACGATGAGTGTGTTCAAGCAGTAATCTTACATAGCGAAGGACTTAGCTACCATGCTATCGGCTTCTTATATTGGTAACATTTTTTTGCTAATGCACGATAACGCAAGAACTCACGTTCACACACTGTTATCGAATGTTTACAACTTCAAGGTTTACAACAAGGTAAATCTTCGGACTTAAGACTTCGCATAGTCCAGATCTTAAACGATCGAATATTTCTGTGAAATAATTCGCAGAAGAATACGACAGCGTTTGCCACCTCCTAGAATCTTACAAAAGGTAGAAACAGTAGCTCTCGAGATTTGGAATGATATTGATCAAGACCAAATAGCATACCTCGTTTGTAATATAAAAGTACATGTCTCTTTTATTATCGAACATAAGCGAATTAATTAAAAAACAAAATGTTAAGAAAGCCTAAGGCTACAATTGAGTTTTAATTTCAATATTTTATATATGCTAGAATATTCCACAGGCTGTTCCGAACTTTAAGAAAAAAACACAGTATGATTGTTACACCCGGTACAAAATGACATTTATCTACAGTGGAACCTCGATAACTCGGATTAATCGGGACTGCGGCCGATCCGGGTTAGCCGGAGAGCATGGTAAAAATTAATAAAATACGGTATACTCATAGATAAAGTCCGTTATAATTAAAATAACATGAAATATACAGGGTGTAACAAAAATACAGGTCATAAATTTAATCACATATTCTGGGACCAAAAATAGTTCGATTGAACCTAACTTACCTTAGTACAAATGTGCACATAAAAAAAGTTACAGCCCTTTGAAGTTACAAAATGAAAATCGATTTTTTCCAATATTTCGAAAACTATTGGAGATTTTTTATTGAAGATGAACATGTGGCATTCTTATGGTAGTAGTATCTTAAGAAGAAATTATAGTGAAATTTAGACACCCCATAAAAAATTTTTTGGGGGTTTTGTTCCTTTAAACCCCCCCCCCCCCCCAACTTTTGTGTACGTTCCAATTTAATGATTATTGTAGTACCATTAATTAAACACAATGTTTTAAAAAAATTTTGCCTCCTAGTACTTTTTCGAAAAGTCAGTTTTTATCGAGATATTTTGCATATTTGTCAAATCCACCACATATTTGTATATGGCTAAAAGATTATGGAGACTTTATAGTAATAGGAAAAATTTATGATTTACATTTTTAGGTATATTTTGAACCATATTAAAAAAGAAGCCACATCTCGATAAAAGGTGCCTTATCGAAAAAATACAAAGAACCAAAAAAGTTTTAAAAACACTGTGTTTAACTAATGGTATCGGAGTAATAGTTTAATTGGAACGTACACAACCATTTGGGGGGTTTAAAGGAATAAAACCCCCATAAAATATTTATGTAAACATATTAGAAAAGAAGCCGCAACTCGATAAAAACTGCCTTGTAGAAAAAATACTAAGAGCCAAAAAAGTTTTAAAAATATTGAATTTAACTAATGGCATCACAATAATAATTTAATTGGAACGTACACAAAAGTTTGGGAGGTTTAAGGGAACAAAACCCCCATAAAATTTTTATGGGGTGCACAAATTTCACTATAATTTTTCTTTAAGATATTTCTGCCATAACAATGCCACATGTCCATTTTCAATAAAAAATATCTAATAGTTTTCGATATATTCGAAAAAATCGATTTTCATCTTGTAACTTCAAAGGGCTGTAACTTTTTTTATGTGCATATTTTTACTAAGGTAAGTTAGGTTCATTCGAACTATTTTTAGTCCTAGAATAGGTGATTTAATTTATGACCTGTATTTTTGTTAGACCCTGTATATGCAAACAATGCACAGTACACATCTAACTTACCTATAGTTGTATAGAGTATAATATAGACAGTATAGAGTATTGTTCATTTCTAGGTAAAAAAATTCATTCAGTTTCGGTTGTGTCAATTTCGTCTGCCATCGGAACAATGTTATGTTATTTTAGAACAGCGGCTCTTTCATTGTTTAAAAGACCATTGTTTAAAAAATAATTTTTTAAAAGACAGTTGGAAATAAATAAAGGAATAACAAGTGCCTGTTGTTTGCGATAGCCCGAGGTAATAAACATCGCTCTGCCGTCGCCGCCGTGTGCCATGAGTCATTTTTACTATCGTATAGTTCAAATTACACAAATACCCATTATCTCTCAAATATATTATGGTCATTTTTAAGACATTCCAGAAGAGGCTAGACTACAGATAAAATGTTTTAACATAATACATACACTTTTATTGTTGAAATGTTTGTCTGATGAAAATCGGTCCGGGTTAGCCGGGCTTCCGGGTTATCGGGGGTCGACTTATCGAGGTTTCACTATATATAGCAACAATATCATTACATCGATTTTCTTAAATAATAAGGTTATAACCTACTAAAAAAATCACTCAAATCGGACAATAGGTTTAGTAAAGTCGAGACATCTAACATTTAATCCTTTATAAAAGGTATATTATTTAAAATCCCTTAAAAAGGCTACATCACAATCAGAACTAGTTTTCGACTGGTTTACCAGTCATCATCAGTGCTTACCTAAAATGAATATAACCTGATAAAATAATGCAAATATTGAAATTTTGACTAGGGTTAAAAAGCTGTCGGTTATACTCACGTGAAGTTTACATGCTAACCACCATGCATGTAAACTTCACGTGAGTATAACCGATAGCTTTTTAACCCTAGTCAAAATTTCAATTTTTGCATTATTTTATCAGGTTATATTCATTTTAGGTAAGCACTGATGATGACTGGTAAACCAGTCGAAAACTAGTTCTGATTGTGATGTAGCCCTTTTTAGGGATTTTAAATATACCTTTTATAAAGGATTTACTGTTTTTTGTATTACATGGTATACAGCCAACTACAGGAAAACTTTTTTCTTGAGGAATTTTTACATCTAACATGTCCCATTTTTAAGGCGTTCCGTTAATTTTGCCGCTGTGTGTATATTAACGTCAAATATAAGGATACTTTCAATGAAAATTGTAGTTCGTTCCTAATAAATATAGTAGATAATACAAAATATCGTAGAATTCACACACCTTACTTTGTGTGATTGTTATTATGCTAGTTTTTCTAATTAAAACATTCCTCATAGGAAGTCCGACGTGATTCCGGTTCAAGCACGCAGCACAGCGGCGGTAGCTCGTACTATTGTTGCCAAGAAGCAGAATGTAGAGCGGCACGACATGCATATCCTTCCCAATTGTCCCCCGGACTACCCCAACCACCAGCTACTTTCAAACGTCAAAAATGTTTGCGTTACAAACGAGATCGGCCTATCTTAAGGTCGAAATCGGATATCAGCGATCGCTACCGAAGATCTTCCGAACCCCCACAACTTCAGCACTTCTTCGAACATCTGGGACTTTCTGGAGATACCTACGAAGAAATGTTGAACCGCAGGTACAGTAAAAACATTTTCGTTGTTTAATTTATTACTGCTAGAGTATTAGGTGTTTATTTTTCTTAATTTATTTGGTACACTGATTTCCCTCAATGCTCCAAGTCCTCTTTTGACTCTGTCCTTATTTTTGAATGGCTATCTATTGACATTACGTCAACTTTTGTTTTTTTTACATCATCAACAAGACATTTAAAATTCAAACTTATGTATGCCAGATTTTGAGGCAAATTAAGTAATTGAATAAGGCGTTTACATTCGTCCAGAGCTGCTGAAGTCGAATCAGTTCATTCAAAAATGCTACTTTTAATCAATTTCCGTATGTCGTGATAACAGCCATATCGTCGGTGTTGTACAGCTGGTTCAAAAAAAAGCTGATACGACTCTTAAAGCGTATTTTGTAAAAAATTGAGCAGTGTATTTTGAATGACAAATACTTATTATTTACATACTGTCACTGCCAAATCTTAAAATTTGTCAGTTAACTTATTTTGTTCAACCTCAAAAAATGGCTCCACATGCTAGCAAAGAACTAAAAGCAAGAATTGTAACGAAATTAGAAGATGGTTGGTCACTATCTACCGTAGCGAATCATTTTAACGTAAGCAGAACAACTGTTTTTAAGATAAATAAAAGATGGAGAGAACAAGAAACTTTCGAAAGAAAGCAAGGTTCTGGAAGACCAAAAATATCTACTGCTCATGAAGTACACGCTTTTTGAGAGATTAGAAGAGAATCCTTTTAATATGATGTTGATATTTATATTATTTTAATATATGAATTAATATATGTAATCAGTTGTTTGTTGTTTGTTTGTTTATTTTATTATTTGTCTGTCATAAAAAATATAATATAATGTCAGACCAATCAAATACACTGCTCAAAGTAATCAATCGTATCAGTTTTTTTAGGAACCAGCTGTACCTCCTATCTGTTTTTTTAGATGACCCTAAAAAACCATTTTTAGGGTTATCTCCTGTTTTCATATGTTAAGTATTGACATGTTTTGTAGTAAATAGATAGTTGAATTTAATACAAAACAAGTCAAAAATTATATGAAAACAGGAGGTGGCCCTAAAAAAAGTTTATAAAGTTAATAAAGTTTACTTACAAAACTCATGAAAAACAGATAGGAGGTATTGTCACATCACCGATGAGATATCATAAAAACATTTAGCCCTTTGCATTCGTATGTCGCCGTAGCGGTGGCAAGATGCGTTTTACCGTTGCACTCGTATGTCGCCGTATAGGCGGCATACCATGTTTTATAGATACTTACAGCGGGTTTGTCTGTCTATCATCCCCTAACTCTTTGCACTCCTGTAACTTATGCAAACATAAATTGTGATTACACTCTACAAACGTAACAAAAAACGTTACGAATTTTTATATTTACCCCGCCTACCACCCATTTTGTACCCCACGCAGACTTTAGCCCTGAAGATTTTACATAGTTACGTCATGATCTACTTATTCCCAAATTTTGGTGCATTACCTCGATCACGCACGTCACAAAAAAACCTTAGAATTTTTATATTTACCCCCCCCCCCCATACCCGTTTGTCTCCCACGCAGCGTTACGCCCTTGGAGATTTTGCTTAGTTACATCATGATCTATTATTACCAAGTTTTATTACACTATCTCAATCAGGGACGTCACAAAAAAAATTATAAAAACCGTGACTTTGACACCTTATGACTACCCTCGTCCCCCACTCTGGTTTTCGCCCCTGGAGCTTTTGCTTAGTTACGTCCTGATCTACTTATTCCCAAATTTTGGTGCACTACCTTAATCACGAAAATCACAAAAAAACCCTTATAATAATTGTTATATTCACCCACCACCCTTTTGACCCCCATGCAGCCTTCAGCCCCTGGAGATTTTGCTTAGTTTCGTCATGATCTACTTATTACCAAATTTTTGTGCACTATCTCG
The DNA here is from genome assembly GCF_917563875.1 of Diabrotica virgifera virgifera. Classification (NCBI taxonomy): domain Eukaryota; kingdom Metazoa; phylum Arthropoda; class Insecta; order Coleoptera; family Chrysomelidae; genus Diabrotica; species Diabrotica virgifera. Next base: position 31,075,151 of record NC_065446.1, read on the forward strand.
ATCATGAGCGTCACAAAAAAATAATAAAAACCGCGATTTTGACCCCTTATAACTAACCTTGTCCCCTGCTCTGGTTTCCGCCCCTGGAGATTTTGCCTTATTACGTCATGATCTACTTATTACCAAATTTTGGTGCACTATCTCGATCACGAACGTCACAGAAAAAATAATAAAAACCGCGAATTTGACCCCTTATAACTACCCTTGTCCCCAACTCTGGTTTCCACCCGTAGGGGAAAGTCATGTACACAACTTCAACATATCCCCGTATAGTTTGTCCATATTAGCTTTGTTCCAGCAGAATTTTGAACTGATTCATGATCGTACTGAGCGTGCGCTTTACATAAAACCGTGTAAATTTCTCGTTGCTGGAACGCGTTTTATGTAAAGCGCACGCTCAGTACGATTCTGAATCAGTTCAACATTCTGCTGGAACAAAGCTATTACTTAGCACGAGCAAAATGCGCTCCTAGCTCTTGGACTATAAGTGTATCTACTTCGCAATTTTAACGCATTTTAAAAAAAATCCCCTATAAAAAGAAATTCCGAGTAGACAGATACGAAGATATAGTATATTAAGTATGGAGAACGGTAAGGGTTTTATACCGATCGAAGACAATTGTTTGGAGGAGGAGCGGAGCGACGACTCCAATTATTGTCTGAGATCGGTTACCCTTAACGTTCGACATGCTTATAACGTTTTTTGCACGATTGATACCATTATAAATTATAAAATTAAATATTTTCGTCATATTGACTAGTTTCATTCATTTTATCAAGATAGATACTTTGGTTGTTAGGTAGTAACTAGGGTGCATAACAACAATGGAGAATTGAGTTTTTATTTAGTTGTCAATAATTTTAAGTACAATTTTGATTATTATAAATTAAAATATGAGCGAAAGTGAATTTGAAGAAATTGAACGGGCTTGGGAAGAAGGGTGTTCCGCAATTATTCTAATACTAGTAATACTACTGATGTATGCGATTCTGCAGGAGTTTCTGTTAGAAGTGAAACCACAGCCCAAACAAGTGGGATTTCATTAAATAATTGAACAAATTGTACCATAAGTTTCAATATTAATAAATAATTCGTTAGTTTTCTTTATTCTTTCAAAAAATAAATTAAAATTAAGAGATTTTTTAACTCGACGGTAAGTGAATTACTTACCGTCGAGTTGCTAGTAAATGTCACCTACTGACGTACAATCTGTCACGGTAAACAGTCAAAAATGATCAATCGTGCAAAAAAATAATAATCCGAGTAGAGTGTCATCACAATAGAAAATATACAGGGTGTTAGTAAATAAGTATGAAAAATTTTAAGGGCTAATTCTACATGAAAAATTAATACCAGTTTACTCTATAAACATATGTCCGCAAATGCTTAGTTTCGGAGATACGGGGTGTTGAAATTTTTATTTCAAACTGCCAATTTATTTATTGCTCTAAGACCAGTTGAGCTATGAAAATGAAATTTGGTGAGTTTTAGGAGGTAGTTATTACGAATTTTTTGACATACAATTTAGAATTTTGTATTCATCATTGGCGCGCCTACAGGCAATGGTCTGAATTTTTTTAAAGAAAAAAATAGTACGCCACTGAAATATTTCGAATTAAAAATTATTTTTAAATTCCACGTCTAATTTATGACGAAAAACCTTTCTTGCCTTTTTTTCATGTGATGCACCGTTTTTATGCAGAAAAATAAAACATTTTGGCGCGTATTTTTCATTGCTTAATACATCATCAAGAACTATCCAATATAATAATACTAAACTAGAACAATAACAGAAAATATTACTAATAAGATTTCAACTAGGTGCAAAGCTGCAAGAAATATTTAAAATGATCTCCTTTACAGATAAAAGAAGAATTTTATATTCATCATTGGCGCGCGTACGGGTAATGGTCTGAATTTTAAAAAAAAAAAATAGTACGCCACTGAGATATGTCAAAGTAAAAATCATTTTTGAATTCCTCGTTCAATTTACGACAAAAAATCTTTCTTTCCTTTTTTTTTCATACGAGGCGCCGTCTTTATACAAAAAAAAATAAAACATCTTAACGCTTACCAAGTATTTGAGGTAGTTTCCATATGCATAGAAACTTAGTTCAAATACTTTGTAAACGTTAAGATGTTTATTTTTTTTGCATAAAAACGGCGCCGCATATTAAAAAAAGGCAGGAAAGATTTTTTGTCGTCAATTGAACGAGGAATTCAAAAATGATTTTTAGTTTGACATATCTCAGTGGCGTACTATTTTTTTCTTCTAAAAATTCAGCCCATTACCCGTACGCGCGCCAATGATGAATATAAAATTCTTCTGTTACCTGTAAAGGAGATCATTTTAAACATTTCTTGCAGCTTTGCACCTAGTTGACATGGTATTAGTAATATTTTCTGTAATTGTTCTAGTTTAGTATTATTATATTGGATAGTTCTTGATGATGTATTAAGAAATGAAAAATATGCGCCAAGATGTTTTATTTTTCTGCATAAAAACGGTGCATCATATGAAAAAATGCAAGAAAGGTTTTTTATCATAAATTAGACGTGGAATTTAAAAATAATTTCTTATTCGAAATATCTCAGTGGCGTACTATTATTTTCTTTAAAATAATTCAGACTATTGCCCGTAGGCGCGCCAATGATGAATACAAAATTCTTAGTTGTATGTCATAAAATGTGTATTAACTACCTCCTAAAACTCACCAAATTTCATTTTCATAGCTCAACTGGTCTTAGAGCAATAAATAAATTGGCAGTTTGAAATAAAAATTTCAACACCCCGTATCTCCGAAACTAAGCATTTGCGGACATATGTTTATAGAGCAAACTGGTATTAATTTTTTATGTAGAATTAGCCCTTAAAATTTTTCATACTTATTTACTAACACCCTGTATACGAGTGCAAAGGGTTAGTGACGTAAATCTAAAGGAGTATAATATAACTATGTGTATTTGACAATAACATTGTTGTTTTTAATATTTTCTTTACAATTTCTTCACATTTTCTCACCTTTTAAACCGTCCTTGCACTTCTACAAATGTTTTAAAATCGAAATTGGCTAATTCGATTCAGTTATTCTGGAGCTGTTATAAAAAAGATATTACATAACAAAATGACGTTTATTAAACGGCATTCAATGTCTACATATCGAAACCGCACCGACATACTGCGTGACTTGTCGCATTAAGATTTTATAAGGATATGAAGGATCATTTTGATATTAACGCAATATTTTAATCGAAGTAACATACATAAAACATTTTGTTTTTCAGTGATTCGACTGATAGTCCAGTTTTCTTCTCGGACGTATCGACCGTTGACTCAAGCAGGCCCATCGATAACGTAGAATATTGCCCTTCTGCTTACAGATCAGGAGATCCCCCATCGATCGTAGAAAGGAACGCACGAATCATAAAATGGCTGTGTAATTGTCGAAAGGTGCAATTGTCTTGAGGTTTGGACGACGGCGACGATTACTATGTTTAACGTCGTCGCCGTTCGCTTTTTGTTTATATTTTACTGTTTTGTTTGTGGAGTTTTTCTCGAAATAATATTTTAATCAATATGATAATATTTGGGTTTTGTGAGTGATGTTTACTAATCTGTAAGTGGTGAACATAATCAACTAATACATACATTGTAACTGGTAGCATATCAAAGAATATGCTACTTAACTACTTGTGTTCTACCGAGAGTTCAGGGTCGTTGCTCAATATCTTGAGTTGTGATCATTCAATAACTATGAGAGTATGCTGCAAAGACAAATACAGAGTGTGGCAATAGTGCGATATATTCGTTTATTTATAAAACATATCACAAAACGATACTTACAAAAATTATAGACAACTCTACACTTCACATTATAAACTCTACAGGCTATCAACATATTACCAGAGTGAACCAAATATATGTTCCTCAAGATTACACCCTGTATAGTGTTTCACAGTGAGATTAGGCTCATTTCGCTCATACGTCCAATATAAGGTTTTATAACATTGTCCGGGGTATTAAAAAATTATGGTTTATTGCACAGGAAAGTCATTCTCAGTTCAACGTTATATTATACATATGTATATTATATAAAAAAGGAGCACTCGTGAGTGTAGGGTCTTTCGGTCAGATAGGTGGAGAAAATAAGACAAAGACTTCGGCTACTTTATTTGTTTATTGAAGACGTTTCGTTTACTGCTCAGTAAACATCATCAGTTCATCTACAAATGAATGTTATAAGCAAAAAACATCGAAAAGAGAAGTACAAAAGCAGCTAGTGTTACCTTAAAAAGAGACATATATACTACTTCAATCATTGCAAAATGTACAACAGCATATTATCTTGAGAAGTGGAGATGGCTCTGACACTCGCTTTATTGTACATGATTAAATTGTTTTAATAATAAACCCCTGCACCAGGCACCAAAGGGCAACAATTGAAATAGAGCACACAATATCCGATGATATACAAATCCGACGAGGAGTGCGACAGGGTTGCGTCTTATCACTGCTATTATTTAATCTGTATTCGGAGTCTATATTCAGAGAAGCATTGGGCGAGGTCCAAGGTGGAATCAAGATAAACCGACATAATTATGCTGATAATTCTATACTAAGAATAATAAAAAAAATACAATACCTAGGTCGTGTGTTGAGAGGTGAAAGATATGAATTACTTCAAATCATATTGGAAGGTAAAGTACAGGGCAAAAGATCAGTAGGAAGATGCCAGAATTCGTGGCTGAAAGACCTGAGTCCAGGTTTGACCCTTTCATCCGCAGAAATTTTATGTGCAGCAGTTTCCAAAGCTACAATTGCCATTTGGATCGCCAATCTTCGAAAGCAGACGGCGTAAAAGAAGAAGAATAATAAAAAAGCACCTCTTCGTAAAACTGAATAAATATCAAAACAGTTCCTGCAAAAAATTCATGTCAGCTTCTTCTGTATATATTTTGACGGCCTTGAAATGAAAATAATTTTCTATATAATTCTCAATTCTCCATAACTTTTGAAATAGGGTACTTACATTGGAAGTACAGTATACTCCCTAACAATAATATCGTAGATACATATGAATATGTAGTTTTCTAAGACATTAATGCCTGGTTGCACCAACAGATCTTAAGCTCCAGCTTAGCTAAGCTCTACTTCTAGATAGGGCCTCCTTGAGTATCACTTACGTTGCACCATAATTTTAGATTCTTACCTTATTATCAATTATATATATTATTATATTATGGTATTCTTATTGTAATATATTATAATTATATTATATTAATTCTTATGATATTCTCGACTTAAGCTTAAGATCTGTTGGTGAAACCGGGCCTAACTTCCTTTAGTAAAGCCATTCCGAGCAATATAAGATGCTAAATATTGTTTCAATTGCGCTTTTGAAATAGAATCGGTGGATAAATAGGACGAACTTGAAAGGCGGTTGAGTTTATTATATCACTGGCCTCGATAAGCACACATATTCTAGGCACATATGCACCGCATGAAAAACAGGTAAAGAAACATGTTCTTCGATCTCATTTCCCCTCGTTATAGAGATGGTTATAGTTCAATAAGAATTTCAGGGGACACCTAATGTACCTCGTTATAAGCGAAACCTCGTAATAACACTTGTTCGTTATAGAGAGAGTATTGTATGAGCGAAATAAGGTTCATCTAGTTATAAAATAATATATAGGGTGTTCAATTTAAAAATTATTCGATAATAATGAATATGTCATACTTTGACGCATTATTTCTACCCCCTGTCTAGAAGAAAATAGGTAAAAATTATATCCTGAAACAAACAAATTTATATGTTACATTAATATGTGTAATTATTTTAACTGTACATTTTTATATCAAGGTATGATGATTTGTTATAAAATTACGTAAACAAACTATTAGTACTTTATGACTATGACTATTACTAAAACTATTGAAGAGATGCGAATATCCAAGAGAGCGCTGACAGATAGGTGAACTGACGTATTCTTCATATATTCTGGACCAAACACGTCACCAACACAGAATTGAAAAAAAAAAAGAAATCGTCAGCACAATTAAACGAAGAGAAGTTGAATATCTATGCCACATATTGAAACACGATTATTACAGCCTACTTTAATTGATTATCCAGGGAAAAATAGACAGTAGGCGAGGGAGGGGCAATAAGAGATACTCTTGACTCCAAAATCTATAGAAATATTTCGGGTTCGTATCAGTCGAAGTGTCAGAAGTTCCGTAAGCAAAATAAGAATGGTCATAGCCAACGTTCGCAGCGGACAGGGCACTCGAAGAAAAAGATTAAAAAATATCTTTTGACCACTACTTCACTATCTCCTAAGTAATATGTATAGTCCGGGGCGCATCTGTTTTGAGATGGACTTTGAGAGGTGACTCATATTTTTTGCAGAAATTGCTTGGAATTAACTCATATAATAATAATTGAGTTATCCTCCCGCTCAAAAAGGTCCGGAACCGGTTAAATAATCAAAATGTCAAAAAATGAAGGAGAAATTCGATTTTTTTCTTCGTTATTTGATTATAACTTTAAAAGTATTCATTTCCGAGAAAAGTTGCACTGAGATAAAAGTTGCGCAATTAAATTTCCCGCAGTATAGGATTGGTTAAAAATTTTAAAAATTGTCACCCTTGTTGCAAAATAGCAATAATTGCGAAAAAAAACATAAAAAAAACAAGTATTCGCATTTTACGTTTTTCAACCATTTCTGCTACCGTTAGGACCTTCATATTTCACCCAGAAAAACTTTATGATATATTAAAACAATACTGTAAATTTTGTTAACATCGGTTCAATAGATTTTGCAAAATAAATTTTGCAATCCAGCTTTTGCAAAAAAATGCATTTTTTCAAAATGTTGCAGGACTGAAAATAAAGCACGTAGCAAATTGATTTTTTTTGCATATAGAAGAGTACCGTACCTTTCATTTGCAATTTGCAAAATTAAAATCGGTTAACTACCACGGCGTCAGGAATTTTTTTAAATAAACACTAATATTGTGTGCTACGCACAGGACAGCGGATACGTTTGCTCTGATTGGGCATTCCAATGACCTGTCAAAAATTATCGAATATTGCGGCTACCAATGTTTATCTAATATATTATTTTCTTACTCTATATTTTGTTGTATTTTAATATTATAATTCCACAAAAATCAAACTAATTTGATAATTGTTTGTGAAATATTGTTTAAATAATAATGTTTATTTTATGCATATGTTTAAAAATAATAAATTTTTATTCTCTTAAGTTAAAATATATGAACAAAGAAACTTTTTGCTAAAAAAAGTATTATTTCAAAGGACAGAGTATGTGTTTTTATTTTGCAATAAACAAATTTATTTATTTATATCGAAATGTACTAAAAATTAAAATTCATCAATCATTATCAAAAGTCATTGGAATGCCCAATCAGAGCAAACGTATCCGCTGTCCTGCGCGTAGCACCAAAAATTAATGTTTATTTAAAAAAAATTCTGACGCCGTGGTAGTTAACCGATTTTAATTTTGCAAAATGCAAATGAAAGGTACAGTATTCTTCTATATGTAAAAAAAATAGCTTGCTGTCTGCTCTATTTTCAGTCCTGCAACATTTTGAAAAAATGCATTTTTTTGCGAAAACTGGATTGTAAAATCTGTTAAACCAATCTTAATAAAATTTACAGTATTGTTTTATTATATCATAAAGTTTTTCTGGGTGAAATATGAAGGTCCTAATTGTAGCATAAATGGTTGAAAAACGTAAAATGCGAATACTTGTTTTTTTTGTGTTTTTTTCGCAATTATTGCTATTTTGCAACAAAGGTGATAATTTAAAAAAATTTTAACCAATGCTATATTGTAGGAAATTTAATTACTCAACTTTTATGCCAGTGCAACTTTTTTCGGAAATGAATACTTTTAAAGTTATAATCAATAAACGAAGAAAAAAATCGAATTTTTCCTTCATTTTTTGACAATTTGATTATTTAAACAATGTTTCGGACCTTTTTGACTGGGAGGATAACTCAATTATTATTACATGAGTTATTTCCAAGCAATTTCTGCAAAAAAGTCACCTCTCAACGTCCAAATGTACTAATATTTTTACAGATGCGCCCTGAGTTTAAGTCGTTTAAACACAAATTATAGTGAAAAATAATTCTCTTGCTATTACCAGAGGCGTACTGCAAGGGCGCGGTAAGAATTATCCCTTTCTATACTCTACAGCACGGGTAAAACTAGAAGCCAAGACAATTTAAAAATTACAATATTTTATTATTCAACATACTCTTGTCTTAAGGTGATACAGTAGCGATCAACAGGTAGCCAAAACGCGTTCCAAGGTTGCGGCTGTAATTTTGAATATTTTTTCGAGATATTTGGCACACGTATTCGTAATATAATAAAGAATGGCGGTACAGTAGACGAATTCTATAATTTTCGTTATTATCGCGAAAGCTAAGCTAAACGATAGCGAAGTTGATTTATGTTAATATTCTATAAGGTTAGTTTTCGCTTTCGCTTCGTTATCATAGCGGCATACGATAATATACGAGTTTAAACGACTTATGAATAAATAATTACGGCAACATTGCAAATATACGTGCAGGGAGTAAAAAAAAGAAGAAGTAAAGAAAGAAGAAGAGTAACTAGCAGTTACATGACGTATTTATATAACCTTATTGGCTTATAATCACAAGTTTGATTGAATTATTTCCTTGAATAACTATATTTTTATTATATTTTAATAAAAATGTTGCCGGTGCAATTTGTTCTATATTATGGAAAACTCGCGAAGAAACCATCTACGGTTAACGCGAGAGGAAAGCGGGCTCCTTCGAGATAGACGTGACCAATTTGGTTTAACAGATATAAGGTTTATTGATATTTTTCGCTTAAGTAAAGAACTAGTTCGATTCCTTTTTGATGAGCTACAGGAACTTACGGAAGATATGGTGTAAGAGCATCACGAATTCATTATCAACAAAAACACAGAATTCTTATGGAATCAAAACGAACAACCCGCTTAGCGCTTGCGCTTGTGTACCACGTGAAAATGATCGACCAATCACTATCGAAAGCGAAACGAAACGCAAGCCAAAAGTTATCGCTTTCGCTTTGTAATCGGCTTCATGATCTGCTTCTCCGGTTCTTCCCGAATGAGCTTACAGAATAGCAAACCGTCGGATAACGAACGTAATTGTTTCGCGTTGATCTTATAGAATCGGTCCACAGAGCCCAATTTAAAAAATATATTAATATGTGGAAATTACTCCGTAATTAAATACAATATTAAAAAAACGAGCCTGTACCGCCATTAAGAAGAACAAAAAAATACACTTTCTTCAAATAAACTTTTTTATCCGATGCCTAGATTTTGTGTCATTTTGGAACTATTAATGAAATAAAAAATTTTAGTATGTAGTTACAAAATGACACAAAATCTAGGCATCGGATAAAAAAGTTTATTTGAAGAAAGTGTATTTTTTTGTTCTTCTTAATGGCGGTACAGGCTCGTTTTTTTAATATTGTATTTAATTACAGAGTAATTTCCACATATTAATATATTTTTCAAATTGGGCTCTGTACCGCCATTCTTTATTATATTACGAATACGTGTGCCAAATATCTCGAAAAAATATTCAAAATTACAGCCGCAATCTTGGAACGCGTTTTCGCTACCTGTTGATCGCTACTGTTTCCTCTTAATTGGATACATTTATTTCAACAAACCTGCAACACCTTTTTACCTTTAAAAAAATACTGCTCTGTACACTACGTCTCCACATCTATCACCTCTTCGTTAGAATAAAATTTACGACTTTTTAAACTTTTTATTAATTGAGGAAAAACGTGATAGCCTTATGGGGCCAGATCTGGTGAATAAGGAGGTGTTCGATTAATACAAACTATTAACCACGTATTGTTTGCATGTTACCATGCAATTTGAAATCAGGGTCCTTGCACAGAACAGCATAACAGATAAATATAACGGTATAATTAAAAATTGTTAATCAAGAATCATTTTTAATGTGGTTTAAGATAAATCATCATATTTTGACATCAAAATTGTCTTCTTTAAATACTTACACGTTTCAATCGAACACCATTTTTTTGTCATTCAACCAACCAGCTCACAACTGAAATTTTTGGGCTGAGCAGAACACAACTTTAAAGCAGAAAATGCAAATACAAATTTAATTTGAAGATGTTTAACAGTAACAACAATTTCGGTCGTTTCTCATAGTTATTCAATGACTTTCCAAAGTGCTAAGATTAAATGTCTTTGGTGTTCTGATATAATAGTTACATTTCTTGACAAGGCGTACGATATTTATGCCTGGTTGCACCAACAAATCAGCTTAGCCCAGCTCAGCTTATAGATAGGGCCGCATTAAGTGTCACTTACGTTGCACCATAATTTTCGATTCTTATCTAAGCACGTCTTAACTGAGACGAAGTTTAAGATGCAATCCACGTGGCAATCAATGGCAGTTATGTACGCATTTGCTCCCGCTTGGCGGCGCTAGTGTAGTTGGGGGTCAACCTTTTGACAATTCGTGAAATTTGTATATGGTGTTTTTGTTTACGATTTAATAGGGATTTTCATCGATTGGCATTTGTTTCGAGCTTCTGTCATATGTTGTATAATCTGTGTATAATATTAATATACACGGATTATACAACATATGACAGAAGCTCGAAACAAATGACTGTGAATGAAAAGCCCTATAAATAATAAATTATGGCAAAAAATACGGATCTTGGTCTGCTTGTGCGTTGAAAAACGAATTAAGGAGAAGGAATACGAGAGTTACTGGAAAAAAGGAAGCCCTTGTCGAAAGTTAAACTATATTAATCATTGTCTTAATGTTTTGTTTGTATAGCTCTGACCAAAATAAAAATATTTAAGTTGATCTGAGTTTTACAGTGAAATATTAGATTTTTTACAGTGGAATCCAGGGGCAGTATGTAATCTGTTTCAACAAAATCTTTATTGCAAATACGTGTATTTATTAGTTGCGTTCGCAGATAAATACCTGTCGGCGACAATTTGTCCACGACAACGCATGCACACTTTAAAATAATATAAATAATACCGTTGACAAATAAATATACAAGGTATATTTATCTAGTATAATTTAATAATTAGTTATTAATATTAATTAAAAGTAAATATACCTTGTAAATTTATCTATTAACGGTATTATTTATATTAGGTGAGGTTAGGAGGAGGTGTCCACGGTATCCGCGAACGCACTTATTGTCGGTACATATTTATCCCTTCTTACTGCCACAATCCACTTTTTCTCATCAGAATATCTTGGGGAAACCGGTGGCCTGATGTTCTCGATGAGCAAAAAGGCACAGCACAACATTGAGACATTTTATTTTCTCAAATTAAATTCACACAGCGAAACAAATATGGTTATTTACTTAGAAATAAATTAATTTGAACGGTTGACGTAAGTTGACGTGACCTCCAACTACACAAGCGCCACCTACGTTGAGCTTTCCAGATTAGCTGCCATTGTGGCAAGCTAAAAATTGATTAGACTCGATGGTGCAACGCGTATGTTTCGTAAGCTGAGCTTAACGCACGTCTTAAGCTTAAGATCTGTTGGTGCAACCAAGCATTAGCTCCATTTACATCGAAATTACTTAGTGAACGGTCTTCCAGTAATGTAAGGGCAATTATTACCTCTATTGTTGTACCAGCAGCTCCAAACGCCATTGGATATGACAATAATGTGACTATTATTACAGCATCGACGATTTTTTATTTTCCAGCAATAATATTTTCACTTGAATGGTCAACGATATTTATAGAAAAAGGTATTGGTTTCTACATCAAATATTTTGACGGAACTAAAGTTGTTTGATATGGTTTACATGCAGCTTAACACATTTGATCAGTTTACATATAAAAACTGTAGTTTTTTATTAAAATATTACTATTACCTTATGTATTTACAATAGGGAAGTTGCATACAATTTTAAATTCGAAAAAAAAATGCTATAAATCACAACAGAACACAATTTAAATTATATATCAAAGAAAAAAAGTTATTTCTGTCTTTCATTTGGCCCCTAAAAACGATTAAAATCGACAGAAAATTCAAATTATAGAAGCCTATCCAAAACGCGCCCTCATTGATCGTGACGTCATAAAGTTAAAAATGTTCCGCGCTATTAATTCATTACGTTTGATATTCGTTTACTGGTTGTAGTCATTTTATGGTGTATCTCAGTTGTATAACTCTTTTAGATATTTGCTGTGAACTATATATTTCATAATATTGTGAGTGTTTTTGTTAAGACAATTTGTTTTAAATAACCGAAGAGGGTTTTTCTAAAGGGCAGTCTGATAACTTACCTATTATGAACATAAAACTTTATTATTATGATTAGTTTATTTTAATTTTATAGTAAAAACAGTTCCAGAAAAATATTGTATAGATAAATATCATTCAATCTATAATGTACATCTACCAAAATATACCAAAAGTTGACCCACTTTGCATCTGAAAATACTTAAATAAGGCATAACTTTAATTTAATAAAAGCGTTTTCGTAAAATTGTGGTTTGTGGGTTAGGCCACTGTTTCTCTGAGCGCCTTATTTTCATTTGCATTTTTTACGCACAGTCGATTTAATGCGTTTTTAGCAGTGTCTCCATTGTAGAATTATCTCGCTATCTAAAATTGCTAAAAGACCCTAAATTGCTGTCCCGAGATGCAAGTTGACTTTGAGGTCGGTTATCTCGAAGATGGTGTGAGATATCGAAATGCCGTTTTCAGATTTGGATTCAGGAGACAAAACTACATGGGGATCTATCGGTAGATCGGTTCCAAGTATTGCAGGGGCGGCAACGCACGAATGAACGGACTTTAAGAATTTATAAACGAAAACAATTTTCGTTGAAATTTTAGAAAACGTCGTTTTCAGTACGGTATTTATGTAAAAAAAGAATTTCTGTACTTATAAACTTTAGTTTCGTTAAATTAGACTGAACAAATATGTGTTACTGATATCTTTTATATAAATTATTTATGACCATTATTTGAAATGTTGAAATTTTCTTCAGATCTCGATAATGATGATAAAAAATCGATGTCATTTTTTATTATTTTGGAACATAAGACTATAATCATTCCTCTTTATCGTAGATTAGAAAATAAAAACTGCGTTGACACGTTTCAGTGATATTTTATAAATATTCTAAATAAATATGTGTTAATTAGAATCCGATCATACCTTTAAAATATTACTAATAGATTGGTTCTTTATATATGATTTGCCTGTTGGGATTGAAAAATAAACCACAAATCATAATAATTATGACAGATTAATTATTAATCCGTAAATCAAAGCTAATCATAGGTCGTATTGCCCGTATGCACGCCAATGGTGAATATAAAACTCTTAATTGTACCTATGTCAAAAAATGCGCAATAACTACGTCTTAAAACCCACCAAATTGCATTTGCATATCTCAACCGGTTTTAGAGCAATACATAAATCGTCAGTTAGTAAGAAAAAATTCAACATCCCGTATCTCGGAACCGAAACATTTGCGGACATATGTTTATAAAGCAAACGGTCATTTTTTCTTGCAGAATTACCCCTTAAAGTTTGTCGCACTTATTTAGAAACACCCTGTACTGATGAAGAACATGGCTAGTTGTTAAAGTACCTAACTTTTTTTATTATCCAACATAAGCGAATGTATCAAAAAACATACTGTTAAGATAACCTGAGGCTATAGTTGGGTTTTAATTTCAGTATTTTATGATTGCTAGAATATTCCACGGGGTGTTGCGTACTTTGAAAAATTGGTCCACCCGGTATACAATGAAAATTTACTTGTTTAGCAACAATATTATGACAGCGATATTTTAAAGAATTAGGCTATAACATATTAAAAAATCACTTCATAAATCGGACAACAGGTTTAGGAATTTCGAGACATCAAAAATAACCAATTTTGTGGGCCGCTCGTTTTCTCTGACGCGAAGTGTATATCATCAATTCTTCTGCCGCCAATTTTATGTGTAATCAATATAGTCCTGTCGCCAGGGGGGTATAACGGCCTTCTTTTTTCAGATGGACTTACCCAAGTTTTTTTATGTATTTTGACCCGTAGAACACGAATTTTTTGGGTAACAGTTGATCCGGATGTCGATAAAATTGTTATAAACAAAGAACTTGAGAAATTACATAATATTTTTAAAACATTTTTTTGTATTCTTTGGGTCATTATAAGCACAAAATGTTCTTACAAGTTTTTTCGTAGGATGCATAGTTTTCTAGATAAACGCGGTTGAACTTTCAAAAAATCGAAATATTGCAATTTTTGAACCCGAATAACTTTTGATTAAAAAATAAAATAGCAATTCTGCTTACCGCATTTGAAAGTTCAAGTCAAATTCTATCGGTTTTGATTATTTGCATTGCTAAAAATTAATTTTTTTATTATTAAACAAAGCTATAAACACATAGTGCTTGAGTGATGTTTTCAATGCATCTCTCATTTAAAATCGAACGAGTAGGTGCATCTACAACAGGCAATTTCTACGTAGCATGCAATAAAACGCTTGCGTTGGGCACGGGAAACATTATTTGTTTATTGCTTTGTTTGACAATAAAAAAAATAATTTTTAGCAATGCAAATAATCAAAACCGATAGAATTTAACCCTGTGGAATATTCTAGCATTTATAAAATACTGAAATCAAAACCCAACTATAGCCTCAGGTTTTCTTAACATTCTGTTTTTTGATTCATTCTTTTATGTTGGATAATAAAAAAGTTAGATACTTTAACAACTAGCCATGTTCTTCATCAGTACAGGATGTTTCTAAATAAGTGCGACAAACTTTAAGGGGTAATTATGCAAGAAAAAATAATGACCGTTTGCTTTATAAACATATGTCCGCAAATGCTTCGTTTCCGAGATACGGGATGTTGATTTTTTTCTTATAAACTGACGATTTATTTATTGCTTTAAAACCGGTTGAGATATGCCAATGAAATTTGGTGGGTTTTAAGACGTAGTTATTGCACATTTTTTGACATACAATTAAGAATTTCATATTCACCATTAGCGCGCATACGTGTAATATGACCGATCATATTACCCGTATGCACGTAATGGTGAATATAAAATTCTTAATTGTATGTCAAAAAATGTGCAATAACTACGTCCTAGAACCCACCAATTTTCATTTACATATATCAACCGGTTTTAAAGCAATAAATAAATCGTCAGTTTATAAGAAAAAAATCAACATCCCGTATCTCGGAAACGAAGCATTTGCGGACATATGTTTATAAAGCAAACGGTCATTATTTTTTCTTGCATAATTACCCCTTAAAGTTTGTCGCACTTATTTAGAAACACCCTGTACTGATGAAGAACATGGCTAGTTGTTAAAGTATCTAACTTTTTATTATCCAACATAAAAGAATGAATCAAAAAACAGAATGTTAAGAAAACCTGAGGCTATAGTTGGGTTTTAATTTCAGTATTTTATAAATGCTAGAGTATTCTACAGGGTGATGCGAACTTTGAGAAAAAAAACACAGTTTGATTGGTACACCCGGTATACAATGAAAATTTACCTCTTTAGCAACAATATTATTACAGTGGTATTGTTAAAGAATCAGGCTATAGCATGTTCAAAAAATCACTTAAATCGGCCAACAGGTTTAAGAAATATGAGACATCAAAAATGACCAAATTTTTAAGTGGGCCGATTTCTATGCACGTAAGTTTATATGAAGAACCAATTCTTATTAATATATTTGATATTTATATGGTAATGTCTGCTTAGGATTTAAAACATGTGTTTTGTGTGAAAAATAAAACGATACCACGTTCGCAATACTAAATTTGTGGATGATGGTCTGAGTGGATTCTTATAGAGTAATCCGCGGAATATTAAAAACATTAAGAGCGTACGCTCATCCTACCAGACTCTAGATTCCAAAATCGTTTTCCGGTTTTGTATCAATTTTTCGAGTAAGTCATTTAATTGTTACTCTGCCGTAAGACGATTAAAAGAATTAAAAATAATTATTTTTGAGGCTAACAAGGCTTTGAAGGATATTTTATTGTTTTTTGCGTGAGTTGTTTCATCTTTTTAAAAACGCAAGTTTATAGAAATTATTAAAGCACCCTGTATATAAAATATCGAACAATTTTGAAGATATTTGATCATAACAAGCTTCATGTAATTGTGATCGTTGATACAGTAGCAGATACAAGTTAAAATAGCGAAGCCGTAAAAGTAAGGCTTACAACGAATCTCATTAAAAGGAATACTATGGCAAAAACAGATTTAGATTGTTTTAGGTGGTTTCCAGAATTAAGCTATATAATATACAGGGTGCGGCAAAAGTCAGTTCCCGCTATGTAGTTTCGTGCATAAGCGCTGTAAGTACATGCTAACAATCGGCCTCGCATAACAGGTATTCCCTACTGTTTGTAGGGTTAACCTTGAGTCTCGTTCATCTGCCTCTCGCGTGTTGCTGTTCGTTGTGAGTGTCGGTGCGTTGTTAGTAACGAGTTAAACATGCAGGCGGGCGGCAAGTACACGAAATAAGAACGCATTTTTCTTTTGCGATTTCTTTTTATGGGGTCTACTGAAGAATAGTGTGTATGCTAGGCGACCGCAAACTCTCCCACAGTTGAAGACAATTATTGAGGAAGAATTTGAACACATCCGTCAGAACAAGGCAATCCTCAACCGAACATGCCGTAGCGTTGCGAGCTGTTGTGAATGTTGTATCGAGGAAGATGGACACCAGTTCGAACATAAAGCTAGATTTTTATATGCACCTTTGTAACCCAAATTTACGACCTAATTATACGTTTTGCATTTTCATTTTCCGATATTTTTCGATTGTGCAAATCGGGGAACTGACTTTTGCCGCACCCTATATTATAAGGTCCCTAGCGTCTTGCGCCTTCGAGTTCCTTCTTTCATTCACGAATCTGCAAAAATGACAGTGTCATCAACGTATCTTATGTTGTTCAGCCCTTTTACATTTTATAAGTAATCCCTCGTCTATATCAGTTAGTGCTAGGTTCATAAGGTGCTCCGAATATACAGAGTCGGTATTTTCTTATCAATGGTATGCGCATTTAATAAGAGCAACAAAGAGACATGCATTTATTATACATTTAAAACGGGTTAGAAGATATTGAGCGGCCGAAGTAGGAAGGGTCACCAAAAAATTTCGCGTTGTAGGTATGGCTTTGTCAGACAGCGTTACCGAATTTGGAAATTATCAAAAGAAAATATTAAAGTAGAAAAAATAATATAGTTAACTTTTTGTAAACAGATATAATAAACAAATTATTTAAAAATAACAAAATATTGTTTTCACCCATTTTAAAAAAATGTGAAAACGTTGAATTATAATTCAACGTTTATTTTTTTACTTATATTTTTCTTTTAAATAATTTGTTTAGTAGATGTACTTATTTGTTCACAAAAAATAATATAGGTACAGTAATGAGTGCGCTATCAAGAACCGGCAAAATAACGCAAAAGATGGAAAGCATAATACGTTGTGAAATAAAAAGAGATGAAACTAATAGAGATGTAAAATTATCGATAGGAACCTATAAATTTACATAACATTACGTAGTTTCGCACCTTTAGACATATCTGAGGAGTATAACAAATCTAACCGTGTCAGGAGAATTTTATAAAATTCTAAATGTTTTCTGTCACAGACGTCTAAAGGAGGGAAACTATGTAGGTACCTGATGTAATGTAAACTTATAGGTTCCTATCGATAATTTTACACATCTACTAGTTTCATCTCTTTTTATTTCACAACGTATTAAGTTTTCCATCTTTTGCGTTATTTTGCCGGTTATTAGCGCGCTCATCACTGTATTATTTTTTTTTTCTACTTTGTTGGATAATTACGCATGTCTGTTTCTCTCAGAGACTTTGTAAACACAACTTTTCCGTCATTAGATAAGACAGGACAAATGAGCTGTCGAATGAAAGCTCATTACCCAACGATCTTATTAAGGTGAGAAATTTGACCTTGCACTTCCAGTTTTAGAGTTGAAACTTGAAGTACTATTTTAAAGTCGCCCAATAAATATTATAAACGACTTATTATTGGACGCGCTTTAGCAAGACGAAAACCATTATATTTTTCCGGCTTTGTGCAAGTCTGTCTATCGAATATAACTCCTACTTTATTAAAACACTCAACTCCGGTAGCGAGATAATATAGCAGGAGACCTGAAAGCTACGGGCGTGGAGAACTGGACAGAGATTTTCTAAGACAGAGAAGAGTGAAGGCATGCTGTCGAGTGGGCTAAAACCCACGAAAGGTTGTAACGCCACGTAGTAAGTATGAGGTGTCGAATTAAGGATGTTATTAAAGCTGAGAAATTGGACTTCAGACTTCCGGTTGCAGAGTTGAAACTGGAAGTAGTGTTTTAAAGCCGCCGAAATAGTACAAGCGACATATTATTCGATGCGCTTTAGCAATACGAAGACAAGGTATCAAATTAGATCTTACAACCCAAAGATGGTATCAGTTGCAACCGGAAGTACTGTTTTAAAATCACCGAAATAGTACAATACATTTGTTTTCGTCTTGCTAAAGCGTGTTAAATAATACATTGCTTGTATTAATTCGACGTCATTAAAACCGTACTCCCGGTTGTAACTCTATAAACGGAAGTCCGAGGTCAAATTTCTTACTTCTAATGCCATCTTTGGGTTATAAGCTCTCATTCGACACATCATTTGTCATTCTATTTTTTTGTCGGCCGGACCGACTTGAATAATACCGGAAGCATCTTGCTACGGCGCGTCGAATAATATGTCGCTTGTACTATTTCGGCGACTTTAAAATAGTACTTCCAATTTTAACGCTCAAACCGGAAGTGCGATCAAGTTTCTCACTTTAATAACATCCTTGGGTTAAGAGCTTTCACTCTTACACCTCATTTGTCCTTCTGTCTGATCTTATGACGGAAAAGTTGTGTTTACAAAGTCTCTGGGACAGAAAAACTTGCATAATTAAAGTAGAAAACATATTATATTAATTTTTGTTAACAAATAGTGTAGGTACTAACCAAATTATTTAAAAGAAAAAACTAATAAAAAAATAAACGTTGAAATATAATTCAACGTTTTCACATTTTTTAAAATTGGCGAAAACAATATTTTTTTACTTAAGTTTTTTTTTTTTAAATAATTTGTTTATTATATCTGTTTACAAAAAGTTAAATATATTATTTTTTCTATTTTAATATTTTCTTTTGATAATTTCCAACTTTGGCAACACTGTCTGACAAAGCCATTACCTACAACCCGAAATTTTTTGGTAACCATTCCTAGTTCCGCCACGTTCGGCCGTCCCACATCTTCTAACCCGTTTTAAATGTGTAATAAATACATGTCTCTTTGTTGCTCTTATTAAAGGCGCATACCATCGATAAGAAAATACCGACTCTGTATATTGAATAATAATGCATCCTGTCACATAGCTCTGTAATCTTATTTAACCCGGAATCAGTCGCGCCGTTAGAAATAATCGTTTTTTAACATTTTATCCTTTTCCGTGATAACTTGATGAAAAACTTTGCAACATAACTTTCCACTCGTAAGTGCCTCGAGGAAGATTGTAGTAATGCGTGGGAATTTTTTAATTTTTTTTTGTGGAATTTATGGCTTTAGCGAGAACCAATTAGCTTTAAAATTGTTAGAAATACATATTTTTAACATAACAAGTAAAATTATAAAATAAAAATTTGTTTTAAATTCGTATTGTTAGATTTTTTCTCTACGCGCGACTGCTTACGTGACAGAAGTGAGCGCGCCTGCTCCCGGGTTAATCAAAATTTAAAAATATATGAAATGTTCGTAATTATTTGAGTATATTTCAAAAGATAATTTCATTTATAGGGGCGGCTCGTACGCAAAAAACAAGTAAATATTCCCGAGCTTCAGTTTTTTCTCTCATGAAATAAAATGTGAATGTTTAAAGATCTTTGTTTTTTTTACCGAATGTAAATATAATGACTGAAACGAAGCGAATCAAATTCGTAAAAATACGAAAAATGTAACTTAAAAATAGGTAAGAAGTGAAGTAATACTTGCTAAATTCTCTTGCATAATTCTTTATAATTTATTGAATCAAAAAGTGCATTAGAAATTGTATTGAACCGATTGTAATCAAATCAGAAAACTTAAGAATGTAGTTGCATACACAGCTGATTGGTGATAGTATATGGTAAGTTTAAGTATTTTTATGGCAGTTGAATTTCACAATGGAAAAAAATTAATTTTATTAATTGTAGTGCCCTACAAAATTACTGGAACATTTTTTGAGGAGCCGTAATTTTTCTGAAGAAGATGAAAAAACACACTATCAATGGACATCCTAAGTCTTGACGTCACAAAATTAGAAGGAGCTTATATTTGACTCCAAACAGTTTTGTTTTTAATGTTAAACACTCATCAGGAATTTTTAATTTATTGTTTACGTGGTTTGTGTGACAAAATAAAACTTTTCATTTAGGTATTTAGTTAAAGAAACGTGTCAATTAAGAGATTTTTATTCGTTTTTGCCCAGGTGAGTTAATTTAATGCAATGATTAGAACATAAACAGTTTTGAGGTTATGTTTATTTTTAACCCAGTGATGTACTGTTTCAACCACTAAGGAATAAAAACCACCTGAGCAAAAACGAATAAAAATCTCTTAATTAACACGTTTCTTTAACGAAATACCTAAATGAAGTCTTATTTTGCCACACAAAGCACATAAATGAAAAATTCCTTATGACCATTTAAAGTTACAAACAAAATTCTATGGAGTCAATATAAGCTCCTCCCAATTTTGTGACATTTGTGACATCAGACTTAGGCTGTCCATTAGGGGTTAGGTACAATCCGACAAGCGAGAGCTGGCGGGTGACCTTGCGCGAAAATACACAACGATAAATACACAATACGAGGTCACTCGCCAGCTCTCGCTTGTCGGATTGTACTCTATGTAGTTGAAAATGGTAAATACAGTCGGAAAAATGAAAGAATAACTATGAACGATCACATCAATCACTTATTTTGTATTTGCTGTCTTTTTCTATAAATTACAAAAGTTTGTTATAGAAAAAGACAGCAAATACAAAATAAGTGATTGGATGTGATCGTTTATGGGCATTCTTTCATTTTTCCTACTGTACCTATTTCAGTTTTTTGTCATGAAGCTTCGTGTTAGCCCTATTACAGTGCGTTGGCTCTGGATATGCTTTATAGCAACTAGAGATACTCATATAACGTCTGATATGTTTGCAGAGGAAAAACTCCACGGCGGTTTTTGTTGTAAAGACCAACTAGTAGTGAACTGACACAAGCAGACTCCACAACATATATCTAGGTATACATTTGGATATTAAACTGACTTGGCGAAAGCATATCTTTACTAAAAGAAAACAATTTGGAGTCAACCTACATAAACTGTACTGGATGTTCGACAGAAAATCACAACTAACAATATAATACAAAATCATCATCATCAACCCGTACGCGTCCACTGCTGGACATAGGTCTCCCTCAGCTCTTTCCATCTGTCCTGTTTTGTGCGGCTTGCATCCAGTTACCGATAACATGCTTCAGATTATCGGTCCATCTGGTAGGTGGGCGTCCTCTGCTCCGTAGTGCTTCTTATCGTGGCCTTCACTCGACAATACGTTTTGTCCATCGGTTGTCTGACAATCTGGCGACGTGTCCTGCCCAATTCTACTTTAGCGACGCGATTTTTTCGACAGCGCCTGTTGTTTTTGTTTTACGGCGTATTTCTTCGTTTAGGATTCGGTCTCTCAGGTAGAGATGTTGAAAAAGTATCTATTCGTTACAAACTACTCGTTACTTACGAATACCGAAAGTAACGATTACTGTACAGAGAGGCAAATCGTTACTTTGATTACTCTGATTACTTCGTACCAATAGGGCTTTTCATCGATTGTCATTTGTTTCGAGCTTCTGTCATATGTTGTATAATCTGTGTTTAATATTAATATACACGGATTATACAACATATGACAGAAGCTCGAAACAAATGACTGTGAACGAAAAGCCCTATCGTATCAGAGCGAGTAATGACTATTGTATCTACTTTGATTACTTTGATTACTCTGATTACTTCGTACCAATCGTATCAGAGCGAGTAACGACTATTGTATCTACAACCAGTACACTTGATTACTTTCTACCGATCGTATCTCAGCGAGTAACGGACGGGACCGGTATTTTACGAGTGTTATCGAATATCGTTATCGGTATGAATCTTTCTTATACAGGGTGTCCAGAAACTCTACCGACAAATGAAGAAAGGAGATTTTTTAGATAAGTTTAAGATAATTTAACCCAATTCACCTAGTCCGAAAATGCTTCCTAAGGGAGCTAGAGCTCTTTGAAGATGGCGTCATGTAATTAGTTTTTCTTAAATAACTCCAGAACGCTTTTATTTAGAAAAACGAAAATTGGTATGCTTATTTACTTTCCAGAAATGAATCGATTTCATCCATTGTAAATTTCTAGTACCGGTCATAGGCGTCCGTTTTGGGTAGGGCAACGGTTATTTTATCGCATAACTTTTTTGTATTTAACTTCTAAGCATTTCTGACACTGGATTATTAAATTGTGAGGTATTCTAGTACTAAAAGGTACTCTTGTTTTAAGCCGGTAGGACGCACCGTTTTCTAGAAAAATCGATTTGAAAATTTTTCGTTCTTTAAATGTCAAAGAAAAATTTCAAAAAAAACCTATTTAGAAAGACGAAAACTGGTACATTTATTTATATTCCAGAGATAAATCGATTTCATTAATTGCGAATTTCTAGTACCGGTCATAGGCGTCCGTTATGGGTAGGTCAACAATTATTTTATAGCGTAACTTTTTTGTCCTTAATTTTTAAGCATTTTTGACACTAGATTATTAAATTATGAGGTAATCGAGTACTAAACTCTTGCTTTAATTTAGTAAAATACATCGTTTTTTTTTTTAAATATTTTTCAGTTTTTTTCAAATTCCCAAAACGAAAAACATTCAAATCGATTTTTTTAGAAAACGGTGTGTCCTACCGACTTAAAGCAAGAGTACCTTTTAGTACTAGAATACCTCACGATTTAATAATCCAGTGTCAGAAGTGCTTAAAAGTTAAATACAAAAAAGTTATGCGATAAAATAACTGTTGCCCTACCCAAAACGGACGCCTATGACCGGTACTAGAAATTCACAATGGATGGAATCGATTCATTTCTGGAAAGTAAATAAGCATGCCAATTTTTGTTTTTTAAATAGAAGCGTTCTGGAGTTATTTAAGAAAAACTAATAACATGACGCCATCTTCAAAGAGCTCTAGCTCCCTTAGGAAGGATTTTCGGACTAGGTGAATTGGGTTAAATTATCTTAAAATTATCTAAAGAATCTCCTGTCTTCGTTTGTCGGTAGAGTTTCTGGACACCCTGTATATGAATAAATATGAATCCAGACAATCTTTCCTAAAGATCTCCTGGCAGATATCACGGTTATTTTAGAATAATTATTAAAGATGACACAGTTATTGAATGGAGTTTCCAAAGAAGAATTTACAAAAGAAATTGGACCCAATGTAAGAGTTTGCCAATTAAATATAGAAGGTATAAGTAGAGCCAAATGTCAAATTCTACACCAACTATTAAAAGATAACGATATTGATCTGGTCGCATTACAAGAAACGCATAAAGAAAACGAATTTCAATTGAGTTCAAGAGGAAAAATCCCCGGCTATGATCTACTGGGTGCTACCTACGACAGAGCCTACGGTATAGCAACTTACGTACGTACAGACATAGAAAATGCAGCCTTGATTTCTACTTCTACCAAGAACAACATCCACGAGGTAACTGAAAATCGGCAATATCTATTTATCAACTAAATTTTCGTTTATAAAAATTGATTATAATTATTTTTTAATGTATTGTGATCTTTATTTTTATACAAAAACTGTGATAGAGCCATACGCTAAATAAATAAATAAAATCGGTATGAATCGTTTTAAGGGTGTGACCGAATCGGTTACTGAGAAATACGATTCTCGATATGATTACCGGTACTCAAATACAAAAGTAACAAAAGTAATCATAGTAATCAAATTATTTTTATCCCTTAAACAGATCGGTGAAGGTCGTTGTTATGGTCCTTTTCATGAGCATTTTTCAGTGCGCTACAAATGATAGAAAAAAAAGGTAAGTCCGTGATAATACACATTTATAACATTTATTCTAACATGACATGTTAGTTAAATCTGACGGTTGTCACATTTTATTTGCAATGTTATAAGTGTCTGTAATCACCGACGTGCCTTTTTTTCTGTCACATACAATGTAATGCGTTAGAAAGAAATCGAAAAACTGTGACGCACTGAAAGATGCTCATGAGAAAAGAATATATCGGAATACCTATACAAAATACCTACCTACTGAGAAACACCATTCTCGATATGATTACCGGTACTCAAATACAAAAGTAACAAAAGTAATCATAGTATTCAAAGTAACGAATACTATAAATGATTACTTTATACAAAAGTAAAGATTTGTAACGAATATTCGAAAGTATTGCTGTTACAAAATCTCGTGAACCTAATTCATTCATTTGGTGACAATATACGAACGAAACGATTGAATCCGACATTACTGAAAATATCAGGGTGCAGATGGGACCCTGTCGCTCAATTCGCAGCAAATAAAATAGTCGTATGTTTTTAGGCTTCATTTTACTTCGGTTATACATACGCATTTTCAAGGTTCACGAGGTTTTGCACCAATAACTATAATCAACATCACTACTCTCTGGGAGACACCCAACATCTGGCGCTCCATATAGCTCTCTGAGTTATGCGAATCTTGTTCGCTACTTTTTTTGTGAGTGTTAATGTTTCGGCTCCATAAATTAGTAAGGCAACACACACTGGTCAAAGATTTTCCTTTTGAGGCATATGGGTAAGTCCGAATTAAATACATAGCCCAGTTTACCAAACGCTGCCCAGGCTAATCCTATGCGACGTGGGACTCGTACGTTTTGTTATCTCTTTCCAACCGAATTCCATGTCCCAAGTACTTACAAGATGCAGTCTGCTCAATATCCATTCCATCAATAACAATATTACGATTTAGCACCAGATTAGTCATTATTTGCGTCTTGTTGATGTTAATCTTTAGTCCGACCTCTAAAGAAGCGTGACATAATTTGTTCAACATTATCATTGCATTATCCATACGATCGGCTATAAGGACGAAGTCATCTGCGAATCTCAAATGACTGAGCTTCTCTCCATGTATGTTGCTACCATATTCGTTTAGATCTGCCTTCTATTTAATACAAAATACTTATATACAAATATACAGTCTGTTCCAACGAAAATTTGACCCCCTCAGAAACCAAGAGCTTCTTCAAAATAAAAAAAAAACACGTCAATTTTTAATGGAAGGGGGACGAATTTTCATGCAAAATTCATGCCCTTAAACGTAACCCCCTACTGCCCCTCATCGACCCCCACTTTTTTTTAAATAGTAAGTGTGGTTGAGTGGCACATCATTTTAAAGGTAATTTTTTTCTCTAAACGACGCTCTATTTTTTTAAATGTACGTAATAAGTTTGAAGATAATTTTGGACTTCACAAATTTATTATAAATTAGTTAAATCCAAAATTAATTTTAAGGTTATTCCGCAAATTAAAAAAAATAGAGGGTCCTGTAGAGAAAACAAATACCTTTCAAATGATGTGCCACTCGACTACACTTGCTATTAAAAAAACTGGGGGGCTGATGCGCGGGCAGGGAAAGGGGGGCGAATTTTGCATGAACATTCGTCCCCCCTCAATACAAATGACATGTTTTCTTTAAATTCTGAAAAAATTCTTGGTTTCTGAGTTACTGGGGTGGGGGTCATTTTGTTGGAACACTGTGTATAATAAAATCCGTGTGGACGTATGGGATACGGTCAGTAATTCTATCTTAAAAATTCTTCCAAGGTTCCAAAATATGTTATATAGAGTGTCCCAAAAGTAGCGGAACGGTCGAATATTTCTTGAAAAAAAAATCGTATGGAAAACTGAAAAATGCGTGTTCAATAATTTTCAAAAATCTATCGAATGACACCAAACACGCCCCCCACTCCACCCTCTAGAGGTGGGGTGGGGGTAACTTTGAAGTCTTAAATGGAAATCCCCAGTTTTTATTTCAGATTTGGATTCCTTACGTAAAAGTAAGCAACTTTTATTCAAGACATTTTTTTGAACTGTGGATAGATGGCGCTATAATCCGAAAAAACCTTTTATCCTGATATCATAGGTAAATTATAGAAACGGTCTAATATCTCGAGAAATGCATTTCCAAATGAAAAACCAAAAAACACGTGTTTAATATTTTTCAAAAACCTATCGAATGACATCAAACACGACCCCCCACTCCACACCTTAGAGGTGGGGTGGGGGTAACTCTAAAATCTTAGATAGCAACCCTCATTTTTTATTACAGATTTGGATTTGCCATGATAAATTAAGCAACATTTATTCGAAATATTTTTTATAATTGTTGATAGATGGCGCTAATAAATCGTCTTTTTCCAATTATGGCGCCATCTGTCAACAATTCCAAAAAATGTTTCAAATAAATGTTGCTTAATTTTTCATGACAAATCCAAATCTGCAATAAAAATGAGGGTTGCTTTCTAAGATTTTAGAGTTACCCCCACCCCACCTCTAGGGTGTGGAGTGGCGGGTCGTGTTTGATATCTTTCGATAGGTTTTTGAAAAATATTAAACACGTATTTTTTGGTTTTTCATTTGGAAGTGTGTTTCTCCAGATATTAGACCAATTCTATAATTTATCTATGGTATCACGATAATTCGTTTTTTCCGATTATAGCGCCATCTATCCAGAATTCGAAAAAAAATTTCGAATAAAAGTTGCTTACTTTTACATAAGGAATCCAAATCTTCAAGAAAAACTGGGGGCTTCTATTTAAGATTTTAAAGTTACCCCCCACCCCACCTCCAGGTGTTGGACTGGAGGATCGTGTTTGGTGTCATTGGATAGATTTTTTAAAATTATTGAAATCGTCTTTTTCAGTTTTTCGATCCGATGTTTAGTTCACGAAATATTCGACCGTTCCGCTACTTTTGGGACACCTTGTATAAATGGAGTGATAGGAAGAGACCTAAAAGTTCCAACTATCAAGAAATTAATCTCAATCATCATCATGAGGGAGCTGTTCGAAGTTAGTGATGAAGTGCATAGACTAAAGGGGTATAAACAGACTAAATAGCCAGATTTTAAGATCAGACTGACATAGATATTAAGTAATCCCTAATTAAATTTTAAATTTTTATGTTCAGTCATTATTGAATGATTACTTAAAGGAAAATTAGAAAAAGGAAAGTTCTCCCTATATGACCATTATATTTAATAATAGACATACATTTGACTTATTGTTCAAATGGAGGAAACAGAATTGATTACAATCGGTTTTTCTTGGAATATCAGTATTTTGGGATTATAGTATTAATTATTGCAATTATTTTGTTATTTTTTATTACAAATACTTGAAGTTTTGATGCACACCGATATTTCAATGATTTTTATTTTATTTATTTTCATGTTTTTGAGAAATAATTTTTATGTTTACGTATGTTGTGACTATATATTTTGTTTTATACGCATTTTTATATATATTATAATATTCTAACGAACTCATCGGGTATGTCCTGTCTGCAGTAAATTTTGTATATAAAAACTGTTAAATGTACTTAAGAATTAATTTTATTATGTATATAGTGTGAGAAATGTATTATTTATGCGTAATTTGCACAAATACTGCAGCACAAATGCAATTCCGAATGTATAGTTTAAGAATCGTTTATAGATTATGTTGTAATAGAAATTTTATACACCAGTAATAATGGCTTTGAGAAGAATTAATAACAAACATTTCGACATATAATTTATCTGAAATTAAACAACAAAAGACATTTACCAATAAGTATACTAACCACATAGATTACATTAAATCAGTAAAAAATATGGACTACAAATGGACGGTAAGAAAACCAAGTTCTTTATCATTTCTTAGCAACACAATCAAGAGTGAATAACTACAAATATTTGGGAACCTGAGTAAATAAAAACAATGACCAAGGTAGAGAAATCAGGACATGCATTGAAATTGCAAGAAAAGCATTTATAAAAATGAAAAAAAAATGTTGGTTAATCGAGACCTTCCTCTGAAGCTGAGGATAAGAGCCTTAATATACGTATTCTCGAGTTTGTTGTATGGAATGGAAAGTTGGGTACTAAAAGTAGACAATATAGAGAAGTTGGAAGCATTTGAGATGTGGTGCTATAGAAGGATTTTGAAAATACCATGGATCCAACTAGTTACAAATGCAGAAGTGTTTAAGGAGGCTACAAAAGGATTGCGAGGTGATAAAGAACATCAAAACAAGAAAGCTGGAGTATTTGGGCCATATTACCAGAGTTGCAAAATATGAGATATTAAGGCTCATAATGCAGGATAAAATTAAGGGGAAAAGATCAATAGGTAGAAGAAGAATTTCCTGGCTCAGAAACTTAAGAGAGTGCAGCTCCGTAGATCTTTTCAAAGCAGCCGCCAATAAGGTACGGATAGCTGTGATGATAGTCAACCTCCGATAGGAGAAGGAACTGCCAGAAGAAGAATACTAACCACAACCAACCGACATATATATTCAAAAGGTTTTTTTCACAAATCTTGCACGAAACGATTTATGCCAGTTGTATACCCTCTTTCAGTTTAGTGATATTTATTCTTCTTCTTGTAGTGCCTAGTTGGCGACCATCTTGGCAATCTGTACTTTGCACACTGCTGCTCTACTACTAAAAAAACGAATCTCAATTCATTATAAGTAAACAATGATAAATACACAACGATGAACTAAATAAGGATCAAGAGAATTGTGCGATGACATTGGATATGTCGCACCTCCGCTCAAACAGTGTCATAACTCAAAAATAAAGCTATAAACTCCTATCTCACAAAGTGTCACGCCTATGGGTCAAGTATTTATCGTTAGATGACATTAGTGTCATTCAGCCCTGTGATGTAACAAACCCGTTATAAATAACGTGTACACGTTATGTTAACATAACGTTTGAGTATAACAGCCTGTATAATGTGTTGCCAAAATTTAGATGTGATGTATCATGTTTTTAACGTGCACGTTATCCAGCATGTTATTTTCAAAACGTTAAAGTATCGTCTTGCGCGACAAGAATAACAGTATACAGAAATTGAATACGTTAGAGGAAGACAGACATAAACATGCAGCGTGCAACGAAGTACGCATCTTGTTCATCGCACTCACACATCTGGCCTGGCACTTGCACCAAAACCAAGATCAAGATGACTCAAGATGTTATTTGAAATTTCCGGTCCTCGGTCCGTGAGGTGTTCTTTCTATTGTGCATTTTATTTATTTTTTGGTTGTCGTGTTGTTATGTTATAAAATGGCTCAACAAGGATTGAAATAAACTACAAAACTGTTTTGTCTGTATGTTTTCTTAATTTAAGTATATGAATAAAATGTTTTTGTTTAACAAATAACATAACCTCAAAAAATAATACACTATTTCTAAAAAATAACTTTAACAAACCTTCTAATTAGCATCATATAATTATTTTAATAACCCGACATTTACAATCTGACAAAATTCTGGACTAAATTGTCCATTTTTTATATTTATTTATTCTTTATACTACACGTTATTTTATAACAAGAGGTTAAATAGGTCCCGTTAAAATGAACATGTTATGTTACCAGATAACGTTTTTGAGAAACTTTATTTGTCATACATCACATCAATTTGTAGAATTTAACGTAAATGCAGGATAACGTGCACGTTATTTATAACGTGTTATTTAAAATCATTTTCCAATCATTATCCAATGATTATCCAAAATCAACGACGCACCGAACACAAACAGTGTCACATATCGACTTGTGCAAAGCATTTGTCCATCTAAGATGTGTTGTATTGTTATGCTGTACCTTTTCTCTCTGTTCTGAGATTGATCAGCATATTCTAATTTCAATTAATTAACCAATTATATTAATCACTACTTATGGAAACAAAACCAAAGTTAAATAAAACTCTCCAGATAAGATTTATTCTCAGGGCTAATTTATTTTAATCTATTACCTTTAGTTTGTGGCTTCTAGCATCTCTGGTTGTTTACTTTTTCCAGGACAAAACAGGGAAAATAAATACACTCAATGTCATATAAAAACTAAAGTATAATTCAATAAGCGATGCAGGGCGATGTAAATATTACCACGTGTAGGCCTCAACAGGGCCGCATTTAGGATTATCTTTTTGTTTAGTCAGAATATATATTATCATATAAAATACGAAATTTATATTTTAATTTTGCAAAAGTGCTCGACAAAGAACCTGATTGTTTTAGTTGATATCCGATAATAGGAACCATTTATACAGGGCGAAAAACCCAAGAATTTATTTTTTTGCCAACAATTTTATGTACAGAGTGCCTACAAAAAATATAAGTTTTATTTTTAATTTTTGATATACTTAGTTGTGTGTACAATTCCAAAAAGTTTCATAAAAATAATAACAAAAAAATACTCATTACTCAATTATGTTGAAATAATATACAAGGTGTCCCAAAAGTAGCGGAACGGTCGAATATTTCGCGAACTAAACATCGGATCGAAAAACTGAAAAATACGTGTTCAATCATTTTCAAAAATCCATACAATGACATCAAACCCCCATTACACCCCCTGGAGGTGGAGTGGGGAGTAACTTTAAAATCTCAAATGGAAACCCCTAGTTTTTTTTTGCAGATTTGGATTCGTTACGTAAAAGTAAGCAACTTTTATTCAAGAGATTTTTTCGAACTGTGGATAGATGGCGCTATAATTGAGAAAAACGATTTATCCTGATACCATAGGTAAATTATAGAAACGGTCTAATATCTCGAGAAATACACTTCCAAATGAGAAAACAAACACAAAAGGTTTTTAATACTTTTCGAAAACCTATCGAATAACACCAAACATGACCCTCCAACTTACGCCCTGGAGGTGGGGTGGGGGTTAACTTTAAAATCTTAAATAGCAACCCCCACTTTTTATTACAGATTCGGATTCGTCATGAAAAATTAAGCAACATATTATTCGTAACATTTTTAGAATTGTTGATAGATGGCGCTTTAATTGGAAAAATACCATTTATTAGCGCCATCTATGCTATTTTAAAAAATGTTTTGAATAAATGTTGTTTAATTTTTCATGACGAATGCGAATCTGCAATAAAAAGTGGGGGTTGCTATTTAAGATTTTAAAGTAACCCCCCACCCCACATCCAGGGGGCGGGTTGAAGGGTCATGTTTGGTGTTTATCGATAAGTTTTAGAAAAATATTAAAAACCTGTTTTTTGGATTCTTATTTGGAAGTGTATTTCTCGAGATATTAGACCGTTTCTATAATTTACCTATGGTATCAGGATAAATCGTTTTTCCCAATTATAGCGCCATCTATCCACAGTTCGAAAAAATGTTTTGAATAAAAGTTGCTTACTTTTACGTAACGAATCCAAATCTGCAATAAAAACTGGGGGTTTCTCTTTGAGATTTTAAAGTTACCCCTTACCCCACCTCCAGGGGGTGTAGTGGGGGATGGTGTTTGATGGCATTTGATAGATTTTTGAAAATTATTGAATACGTATTTTTCAGTTTTCGATGCGATGTTTATTTCGCAAAATATTCGACCGTTCCGCTAGTTTTGGGACACCCTATATATTATATATTCATAATTAATTATTAATATGTCGTGACTCTTGACTGTTAACTTATCTAAATTTGAAAATTTTGGGGAATGCATATTACTGTAAATGTCATCAGAACTAAACGTAAAGTCAAGCAATGAGGCATGCAAGTCATAGGTTTAATTCCTTGTTTAGATAGGGCGGTTTGCCAACGTAAACGTCGCGATTAACCTGTTTAAACGCTGGTAAACCGCGTAAAACTCGCGGTTGCATATGTACGATTTTGAGCGGTTGCATTTGTTTCTATGTTAACTTGAACCACGGCGGTTGGGTTTTTCAGGTAAACCGCGACGTCGACGTTGGCAAACCGCCTGCATATAAACAAGCCCTAAGGTTCAGCGAATTGATGATTCGTTTTGTATTCCTTGATCAGCGTAAACACTTCTATCACAAACTTTAACTTTATTGGCCACTTTTTTCACAATACATATCTTCAACCACTATCCCGGTATTTTCTTGTCTTTCACATTTAAAATTATTTCTTTAACTTCAAACGCAGAGGGCTTCTTTTACTGCGTTTTCGAGGAGGATTCCATGTATTTTCAACCAATTCATCAGCAGAATCAGTGGATGACATTTTTGGTTTCAATATCTGTTATCTGTTATTGAAATAATACGTGGTTACTACTGTTACGGTAATCACAATCACGTACAGATAGGGTCGTTATACAAATAAAAATATATTCTTAAATAGTTTTAAATGACACGACAAATAATTGCTAATTCAACATTAACAGCATAAATAAAATTTATTGTCGTTTAACCATCAAGACCACTAAAAATTTACTAACAAATCGATTCGAATTACAAAATTTTAATACCGAAATAATACCTACTTAAATCTTGTCCGAACCTGTATGAGCTGCCGACGACGTCGGCAGTAACGAAATAAAGATGGACATTTCGGTTAGTTTTTATATATTTTTGAAGAACTGTTACTTGCATGTATGCATAAAATATTCATTAATTTTATAAATCGGATCATTTTTTCACATCCTATGTGTTCAGTGATAACAATAATTTATTTACTATGCAATAAACATTAATAGTTGGGAAAAGAAAAAAATTAATAAAGTGTCATAATTATACTGTTACTTATCGGAACGAGTAGACTCATTTGGAACATCTTTAACAATTATCTGCTAAATTTATCGTTGTTTATATGCCCTGCATCGCTTATTGAATTATACTGTAGAATTATTATTTATTTATCCAAAATACCATAAATATAAGATTTAAATGAATGTTAAAATCGATTTTGTTGTTACTATTTCTTATCTAATACATTTATCTTTAATTCTGTTATCACCTTTTTTTACAAAAATTTTATTTAAATGATTCGGTAGACTGTACTATACAAAAAAAACAAAATTTAAATTTCTCCTTTTGAATAGATTACTTATTTATTCTTTGAATGTATTAAAGACTATGTTATGCTGTAGAACTGTTCAATAACAAAAAAATATGGTATGTGGTATAAAACACTCTCCTTTTTACAAATAATCTGATTAACCTTTTTTTCTCTTCTTTCCTCCCTCTTATGGATTGTGTAGTCCTGGATTCTCCCACACGTGCTCCTTGGATGCTATGACGGTTCTTCTCGTACAAACTGTTTCACAAATAAACAACAGCACTCGCTCGTAATCTCTCCTCAATTTTCTCTCTGCTCGATATCTTGTGCAAACCGATTTAACCCGGCTACTCGTTCCAGACAGAAAACTGGAATCTCTTCGGACACGAGGAGATTGAACTTCTCAACTCGATCAACGATTTGTTTCAACACGATTCTGCTTATCACGGCCACCAACTTCACCACTTTACACAAACTTACTACTTTTCAAAAACTGGACTGGTCTCTTCAGATCTTCTTTACACAGTGAAGTCTTTTTTTCCTCCTAACTCAGACTCAACACTCTCTTCCCCTTCCATCCGTCTTTCTCGCCAATCACAAAACATCCTCTCTACACATTACATCCATACTTTCATTTCTCAAGAACAGATTATTTTTGTATACAACTTTTCCGTTTTATCAAATTCCAGGAGACACCAAAATTACTCTTGTTTTTCTACATGCTAAGCAAAAAACCTTATATTCTAAAACTCAACCGTCGTATTTATCGTTTCTCCTTCTAAGAATCATTTGTAAACGTCCTATTGTCAACTTCTAAGCGAAATAAATGTACTTTCTAATCCTACCGCATAAATGTATAAGTCCGTTCAGAGAACCATTAACAAATCACTAACGATTTTCACTTTCCGCGAAACACTGTTTACTAACTAAATTATACTATTTACAATTTTTGGTCTTTGATCTCGTGGTCTCTGACATAAATTAATTTTCTAAAGGACCCCGCACAAACGTTATGGAAAATAGGTCCCAGTGGATTTCGTTCATACTTTGGGAAAATACTCTTTGAAGCATCCTGGTAAAAAGTTCTCATGGGCACAACTCAATCGTATGAAGGATTTTCAAGATATAGAGGCCCAAACTCGGAAAATTACAAGATTTACGGGGTATTCCAATTTCGTGAGTTACTGGTTATTTGGCAACACGTAGAAGTTTGTATCAAGGAAAAGTACTAGTAGTCTATGATTTTTTCCTGGCTATCCAATGGCGACCTTTACTTTGACCTTGACCTTCAACGGACGTCATCTTCTAGAGTTTAGAGGGTTTTCGGCATTCAATTGATATAAACAGATTACTCAAGGGTTTTTTGGATCGCTAAACACGAATATGGAATCAGACTTGCCCTCCGGATGACGTGGTGGCCAGGGCCTCTGCAAGGGACGTCATCTTCTAGAATTTCGATGGTTTTCGGCATTTAATTGATGCAAATGAATTACTGGAGGGTTTTTTGAGGTCGCTATACACGAATATGCCACCAGAAGCGACTCCCGGAGCACCTTATTTCCAAGGTCAATGAAAGGGGCTCCTGGAATTTCGAGGGTCTTTGGTACTACATTAACGCAAACGGATTATAAGTTTTTCGAGTTGCTGAACACGAATACGTGATCATCACAGACACAGGAGCACCTGGTGCCTAAGACAGGTTATCTTCTGGATTTTCGTAGGAATCAAATGGATTACTCTTAGGTTTTTGGGGTTGCTGAACATGCATACACTATCAGATCCGACCCACCAATCGAATGCCGTAGACACAATTGTGCCTACGGCACAATGTGATCACGTATTCGTATTCAGCAACCCCAAAAACCTATAATTAATCCGTTTGCATCAATGTAATACCAAAGGCCCTCGAAACTCCAGAAGCCCTTTTCATTGACTTTGGAAACCAGCTGCTCCGGGAGTCGGTTCTGGTGGCATATTCGTGTTTAGCGACCTCAAAAAACCCTCCAGTAATTCATTTGCATCAATTAAATGCCGAAAACCATCGAAACTCTAGAAGATGACGTCCTTTGCAGTGGCCCTGGCCACCACGTCATCCGGAGGGCAATTCTGATGGCATATTCGTGTTTTGCGATCCCAAAAACCCATGAGTAATCTGTTTATATCAATTTAATGCCTAAAACCCTCGAAACTCTAGAAGATGACGTCCGTTGAAGGTCAAGGTCAAAGTAAAGGTCGCCATTGGATAGCCAGGAAAAAATCCCAGACTACTAGTACTTCTCCTTGATCCAAACTTCTACATGTTGCCAAATAACCAGTAACTCACGGAATTGGAATACCCCGTAAATCTTGTAATTTTCCGAGTTTGGACCTCTATATCTTGAAAATGGATGCTTCAAAGAGTATTTTCCCCAAGTATTAACGAAATCCACTGGGACCTATTTTCCATAAGGTTTGTGCGGGGTCCTTTTTCCCATAAAATTATATAACAGTATAAAGCGTCGTTTGTCGAGTTAAGACATGTGATTACTTTATTCAAAACAAGCTGCGTATGTGCTTAAGAAAAGTGACACATTTATCACTTATTTATCTTTCTTTTTGCAGTATTTTGTGTTTAATGTTGTTACTTGTATTTAAAGTTACATCATTAAAACGTATAAATCTGTTAACCAGATAATAATAATGATTTTATATTCTGTACTGCAAGTGTCACTTTTGATAAATAATATTTCGTAAATTTTTCATTATTTTAGCTATCTGTATAGTGTCACAACTCAAAAAAAAATATTTTTTTAAAATATCTTTAATATACTTAATACGCTATTTTATAGAGCTTAAAAAACCATTGTAATTAACTAAAATAGTTAATAATAAATTATAATACATTTTTTATTATAAATTAATATAATAAATTTTTTCATTTATTATAAATTAATAAATGAAAATAGTTTCTGTCCTTGTGGGATCGGTACTCACCGGAGGGACCTCAGACGTTCGGATACAATTAGCGTCTCTTTGCAAAGACAATGACGTCGACTTTACAAAGTAACAAGACACTTACTCAACACAAACACTACACATTACACCTGAGTTAGTGATAAGTTACCTATACAATTACGTGGCTAAAGGTTCTAGTACTAAACCAAGGCCAGAATCAGAGAGAAAAAAAAACTAAAATAGTTATTATTCTAATTTTAATAGTTTTTGAATTAAACCCGAAAATGTTGTAGGACAAACTTTAAACGTCGTTTTCTCAAAACTATGCTTTTTGGACTTATGACACTCTTTGAGCGGAGGTGCGATATGTCTCCTGATTGATAAACTAAAGGTAGTAAGAAACCGAATACTGGCCTAGCACCTCCTAGACTAAATATACTATGAACAGTACGATCTATGAGAAGTCTACATTCTACAAACTCATTCTTAGTCTATTAATATTGCTTCTATTACTATATATTATATTATTTTGTTGATTATATGTATTTGCATTTACATCGGAACTACAATAAACTAATGAGTTACTTACCTACTCATTATTGTTGTGTAGTCTTTCAAGGACAGGTTTAGCAGCTGATATGGTTAATTTTTTAATTTTATTGCAGATTGGACAAGCTTACATATGGAATTGGTCGAAAAAACAAACATTTATAACTTTTTAAAGTGAAATTGTTGAACTAAAGGTATTAACTGCCGGTTTCACAAAGTAAAGTTAAGAGATACCTAGAGGTTACCCCAATACAGAGTGAGTTTTATGTATGGAACCACTCAATTATCTCGAAAACGGCTTCCACGATTTTTATAGATTTTGGTAGGTAAGGGTTTTCTAATGCGGCCGATATTATAGTGCTAATTACATTGTTGTCATATTTACCGTTTTTCTGGAAATCTAATGAACTTTCTTATTTCAAATGGAACACCCAGTATATTTTTTGCGTTTTGAAGTCCTTAAGAAATACCGACTATTTTTTATGATATATTCCCTATACCTAAATGCCATAAGTTCGAAGTTATTGCTACATTTATTAAAAAAAAATTAATCAAATTATAAAAATCAATTTTTTTGGCCCGGGTAAACACCTATTTTAGGTTGTTTGGATCATTGGGAACAAAAAAGATCTTTTGTAATTTTTCTCTAAAATTAATCGTTTTCGAGGTATAAACAATTAAAAACTGAAAAAAAAAACCGAATAATGACGATTTTCAAGGTTCAAGAACACAAATTAGCAATGTTATTTTTGAAACTGAGAAGTACCCAAATTCAAGCTCAAGGCTTATTTTATCAGATACCGATAAGTAATTTGAGATTGTTTTATTTTAAAACATTGTTTTTTAGTTGTTAATGCAGCCCGATCGCCCGTCCTCTCATATGCACTTCATTAAAAATTAAAAAGCAATGTTATACAATAAAAGGAGGCAAAAAATCTCATGGCAAGCTATTAGAAGAAGAGTTGGGCTTGAATTTAGGTACTTCAAAATTTTAAAAATAATTTGTTTTACTTGTGTTCTTGAACCTTGAAAATCGTTATTATTCGATTTTTTTCAGTTTTAAATTGTTTATAACTCGGAAACGATTAATTTCAAAAAAAAATACAGAAGACCTTTTTTGTTCCCAATGATCCAAACAACCTAAAATAGTGTTTACTCGGGTTAAAAAAATTTATTTTTATAATGTGTTAATTTTTTTTTGTTAAATAAATGTAGCAATAACTCCGAAATTATGGCATTTAGGTATAGGGAATATAACATAAAAAATAATCAGTATTTCTTAAGAACTTCAAAACGCAAAAAAATATACAGGGTGTTCCATTTGAAATAAGAAAGTTCATTAGATTTCCAGAAAAACGGAAAATATGACAATAATGTAATTAGCACTATAATATCGGCGGCATTAGAAAACCCCTACCTACCAAAATATATAAAAATCGTCCAAGCCGTTTTCGAGATAATTGAGTGTTTCCATACATAAAACTCACTCTGTATATTATAATGGGGGAATCTTTGGTTATCTCTTAACCACAAGTCAACTTTACTTTGTGAAACCGCCGGTAAGGGTCATAATATTTGTTTATATCTTAATGAGCACCTACATTGGATCCGTATATCTCCGATCCGCTCCCACGTCGGATTGAAAACAAACTCAAGGTATTAATGCAAAGTACCTACACTGCAGTGGGAAGCCCGATCCGGTATCGGGCAATTTACGCTTTAATACTACGCACTACGCTTTAATACATTGAGTTTGTTTTCAATCCGACGTCGGATCGGAGAAACACGGATCCAATGTAGGTGCATACGTATTGTTTAATTGTAACACAAGCATTTCAATCAATTGCTACTAGAAAGGGGTACGAAGAGATAAATATTAAATGTGAATATGTCTTTAGAATTGAGCATTGCCCAGTAAATGGCAACGTTATTTTGGGCAAGTATCCCCCTTCGAAGCGGGCAATGAGTTCATATATCTAGGGACATCGGTTAACCCCGATAATAACACATCAGGGGAAATAAAAGCGAATAATAATTAAAAACAGATATGTGCCTACTTTTTCAAATATATGTCGAGTATCCCTTCATTTGCGGAATTTATCATCCATTTATGTTATACTAAAGGTTTCCATATCTCTCTCAAGATATTTCAGCATTAACCGCAATGCTTTTTTTATGAATATGTATGTTTAAAAATTTGAAGTAGTTTCTAAGTGAATTTAAAATAGTTTTAATGTTTTGCTTTATCTCTCTCTATCTCTCTCTATTCCATTATTGGTCTCTTCATTGTTAATATGTAACCTAACTGAAGATCAATTTTTTTCTCTCATCCCCATCCATCCAGATTTAGGAGGCATAAACATCCACTACATTTCGTTCTTTTTTAAGTACAAATTTCACTGACAAGATATAATTTGTTATTATAGCAATCAATTTGGACTCATGGTTCACGGTTTCTAAGCTTTGTTTTTA
Source organism: Diabrotica virgifera virgifera (assembly GCF_917563875.1). Lineage (NCBI taxonomy): Eukaryota > Metazoa > Arthropoda > Insecta > Coleoptera > Chrysomelidae > Diabrotica > Diabrotica virgifera. The sequence goes on from NC_065446.1 coordinate 31,114,377, forward strand.
AACCAAGAGGAGTAAACTAAAAAGACAGATTCACACCCAAGAAAGTCACTAGAAATATCACCAAATACATCTTCTTTTTTGGTTATCATATCATGACAATGACATTACAAACATACCTCCAATATTATCATATTTCGCCGCTATCACGCTGACATCGTTTCGGGGTACCCACACCATGGTCGCGCACAGAGCGAATATAGTGATTGCATTTAGTGTTACAATCAAAAATAAATTAAATAAATAACACATTCAGGACTCTAAAATTGAAGGATTGAAAATAGACAGAATTAGAAACATGTTGATTTGATTTTGTGCCATAGAATTCTGAAACCTTTACAGTGTACTTTCGACCATTTCCAGCAGTTTAAACATTTTATTAATCGAATAATAATATGTAATCAAATGAGAATAACTTGGTGTGATAGGACTATACTTTGTATATATACGGACATGAATTCATATTTTAGCTAATAACCATGTAATGGAATGCTGATTGTTAGTAACGATGCCATGCATCTATGCTGTCTAGTCTGTATTTAGTTTTGTCGAATTTTGTTTATTTCTATATAGAGCGTAGCTGTGTTATTTAAAACGCAATAAACCGTATACAAACAACATTTGTTAGTATTTATTTTTATACTCCTGTTGAGCTGACCCCCATCCCCCTCTTGTAGAAATTAAAAAAACAAATAGCGCTGATTTACAAGCTATTTATGAGCTTTCATATCCCGCAATTTAAAAATTTTGAGCTCGTTACACTGGGCAGGAATTTAATATGGAGGCTGACTCAGCCCCATAGATATAACAGAATAGATTAGGCCAGTTCGAAAAATAGCGTAACGCGGAACAGTTCGGGTCGGTGGTCTATCTATCTCTCTCTACCGGCGCTTAGCTTTCTCTCTCTAGCATATGATGGCCGCCGCCTGTGTGTCACTGTCGTTCCGTTATTCCCACCTCTTGGTAGATACGCTCACACTCGCACGACAGACAAAGATAGCTAGACCACCGTACTTGATATCGGCGTTACACCCCGATGCATTGAGTGGCATATGACTAGCCTGATCTATTTTCTTTACATATCTCTGCTCAGCCCCCCGCCCCATCTCCCGCTACTTAAAAATAGAGATATTGAATCGATCTTTGCGGCAGAATTACAACCTATTTATGAGCTTTCGAAGTGATATAGTTTCGATTTTTGAGCTCACCCCCAAACAACCCTTTAATTGATTCAACCTCAGAGAAAAATTAAAATATATCGTATCGTAATTATAATTCGTTAAGCGTATAAATTCTAAGAATAAACTCTTAAAACACGCACATTTCGATTATTGAGCTACAACCCCTCCGCAAGAAAACCTCCTCATTTTCCCGGCTTAAGAGGGAATTGTACTTAAAATGAATAAAATTAATTATTTTGCGACTACATATCGTTTAATAATTTATGAATTAGCAAAATACGTGCATTTCGATAACTGAATTGCAATTTCTTTTGTATAGTGCAGTCACTGAAGGTAAAAATCAACTATTACCTTCGATTTCGTTGAACCTCCATCGATTTTCACGAAAATTGGCGAGTGATTTTAGGATACCTCAAGAAACAAAAGTGAGATGGTGCAATTTGCGTTTTTACACTGGGGATACCCCTTCTCGGAGGTGAAAATTATTTTATTAAAGGTAACCTCACAAATTGATAAAGGAACAAATTCTAAGCAAAATTTGGTATATTATTATAAGGTTATTAAAACAAATCAATACTTTTTGAGTTATTAAAGATCAAAGATTTTAATTTTCTTGAAAAAAATACATGTTAAACAGGGTTTTCTCAAAAATCGAAACTATATCACTTCGAAAGCTCATAAATAGCTCGTAATTCCGCAAAGATGTATTCAATCATTCAATATCCCTATTTTTAAGTAGGAGGGGCTGAGTCAGCCCCCCCACTAAAATATTAAATTTCTGCCCATTGTAACGAGCTCAAAATCTTTAATTTGCGGGATATGAAAGCTCATAAATACAGTGAAACTTGGATAATTCGAATCTCAGGGGACCGTTAAAAAAATTCGAATTATCCAAAAATTCGAATTGAAAAATAAATCTATAAAAGCAAGGATTACCTACAAAACATTTGCAAATGATAAATATCAGTAGTTGATCAGCAAAAAACAGTAGTTGATCATTTTTATCACTTGGAGATGTTTTTGTTCTTATTCTTGCCTGAGTTTTGTCAACCTAAAAAAATGGGCTAACAAAAGTCGGCCAAAGATACTAATTAAAACATTTGCAAGCTATAAAAAAGACCGACTTTATTTTTTTCCAAAGAGATCCGAAATTTTTAGTTGCTTTTTAGAATTTAGCTTCTCAGTAATGACAAAAGATTCTAAGATATTCAGAAAAGATAGCAGAAAAGTTCGAATTATCCAAAATATAATTCGAATTATTCACGACTTTTTACCATTACTTATATAGGAAATGCTAGGGACCAGAATAAAAATTCGAATTAAAGAAGATTTCGAATTATGGAAGTTCGAATTAAGCAGGTTCCACTGTAGCTGGTAAATCAGCGGTATTTGTTTTTTAATTTCTGTAAGTGGGGGGCCAGCTCAACAGGGGTCACTTTTATAACTACACTGACCCACACAGAGTAATTATTGATACAGGGATACGTGATGAAACCGAAATATCCAATAATCAATTTGGCTTTATGAAGGGCAGAACAACCTAATATGCAATTTTCATTATAAGACAATTGATGTAAAAATACAGGAATAAAGAAACAAAAGCTCATATAGTATTCATTGATCTTGAAAAAGCATGAGGTAGAGTTCCTCGAGAGATTCTGTGGTGGGCACTAAATAAGAAAGGAGTCCTAAAAACCGCAAAACATAGCCTGCCACAACATATTTACTTTGTTAGACTAAAGAAACGAGGCTGTAAATTTGTCGGACAAGAGATCGACAATCTTTTGTAATTAATTTTAAGTACTTTAAATCGAAAATTAAGAGTTTTGTAATAACAAAACTGTAGCCTGCTAGAGTGACATCTTGCGCGTGTCGGACTCTCTTTTTTGTCCGACGAGATCCGTGGATCTCTCTTTTTTATCCGACAAAAATAATTTATTTTATTTTAACGTATAATCTTTTGATTAAAATTAAAAATTATAGTTTTGCAATAACAAAATATAACCGCGCTAGAGCTACAGGTTTAGGTGTTGTGTGTTCGGAAACGCGTCCAACCTGTACTCTGAACATTTTCAGAAAGTGGTGACTCGCCCAAACGAAGCCGTTAAAACCATTTTTAAGACTATTGTAATTATTTTTAAAAAAGGACGGTGTACTGGGGACTATAAATATGTAGGTACCTAAAAAAACAGAAAATGCACGAACTAGAAAAATATGGGAAAACAAAGAAATGTCTACATCTTCGAACACATCGTATTTGATACCTATCCTTTTACTTCTATTTGAGTAATCCTTCTATTTCAGTTTCTTTTTTCTCTACATTATTTTATATTTTGTCTGTTTAATATTATGTATATAACGGTAATTGCGTATATTGTACTTAACTGTTTATCAAAAATGTTATTGAACGCTTCAATTGTTTGTATCAGCTAAAATCGTCATAGCAACGCACACATCAACAGACGAAACTTTATATAATTAGATAAATAAATGAAGATGGTTTTAATTTGTTAAACAAAAATAGTTTTCGCATAAAAATGGGACTATTTCAAAAGTTAGCGAGTTTCTTAGGTGGCAGAAAGAGAGAAGTAAATGTTTTAGTAGTTGGACTTAATAATAGTGGAAAAACCACAGTGGTAAATAAATTTAAAAATGAAGAAGAGAGGGTTTCCGATATTGTACCTACAGTTGGTTTTTCAGTGGAGAGATTTCAAAGTAAGTTGTAGATTTTTTATTAGTAAAACACCCCTGAAAAGGTGTATTAATACTGCAATCCGATCAGAGAGGTCAATGAGCATTTCTGTTCCATTCTACATTAATACTAATGAATACTTAAAACTATAGTTATTCAATAACTGTTTCTAAAGGACCTTTCTTCCTTACAGTAATTATTTACACAATCACTCGTGTATACTAAGCAGCACTATAGGTACTCTTCTTTTGAACTATGAAGGGCTTCATCCTCTTCAGACTTCATACTAACTCTATGTCATCCAGGGGTTGGAGAGCCTTAATATTCACGTTGATGCCATATTTGCTTATGATTGTTGGCACATTTACTTAATATTTTGTCAACCGTCTCCATTTTCATGTCTTGGTGAAGCAAGAGATGTGTTACAGAGTGTTAAAGCATATATTCTTTTTCTCATGATCATCTTTCAGTGCGTCACAGTTTTTCGATTTCTTTCTAACGCATTAAATTGTATGTGACAGAAAAAAAGGCATGTCGGTGATTACATTTCGTCGGTGACATTTATAACATTTATTCTAGTTATTCTAGTTGTCGATAGATGGCGCCATAATAAAAAAAATATTTTTTTTAATTAGATAATAATATTACAAATATAATCTGTATAATTTATAAAACTATACAAATCAAAGAAAATACCATTTTATAAATGCAAGCAACACATTTGATATTGTTTTTATTCCAAACTGAAAATAAAATGTGACAACTGTCAGATTTAACTAAAATGTCATATTAGAATAAATGTAATAAATGTGTATTATCACGGACTTACCCTTTTTCCTATCATTTGTTACGCACTGAAAAATGCTCATGAAAAGGACAATACCTCTAGGTACGTATTCGTATGTGTTCTATGGTTCCACGAGTCGAGTATGAATCAATGTATCCGTGTATAGAAGTTTCTAAAGTACAGAATACAAAAACACCGCTAACGTACATTATTATGCTTCCAATTGGATTTCTCCATTTTTTTTCCAAAAAAATATATTGGTTTGTTAACCGTAACTTTTTTATTTTTTACCTTAAGAGAGTTATCTAAAAAAGCATTTTGTAGACTTTTACAAGAGCTATAAGATAAGGCTATTATTATTTCCTTTAAAACCACCTTTCAAAAATGGGTGAATTTGAAAGAGTCGGTAAAGGTAGTTTTTGCATGTTAGTACAAGTTTTAATTGTCAATATCTCACTCAATTTTTGCCATACAAAAAGTTTTCGCAAACCAAATTCTTGGGAATTAAAAAATTACAATTTCGATGCTAATTTTTCTATTTTGAAGAAAAGGGCATTTTTTATCAAACTACAAAAATTCGTTATTCACGTTAAACTCCATTTTTTTAACTAATCATTCTAAGCCAGTCAAACTTTTTTCGGTATAAAACTAACACTTTCGATAGCGAATAAATATAATAATAAAAAGTTTCCACCCCCCGAGATAGAGTGACAACTACTCCCATGAAGCGGGCAACTACCCCCATGTAGGGGCTTTTCGGCATCATAAAGATTTTGATCCTTGAACTATCCACTACTTATTCTCAAATTTTCAATCACATCGATCTATTCTGTAAAAATTGCGAGGTGAAAACCTTCGATTCCTGGACTATTAGTTTCTATATAGTTAGATTTATACATGTAGCGTAGTTTTAATAGTTAAAATTTACTTTCCAGACAAAAACCTCTCCTTTACAGCCTTCGACATGTCCGGCCATGGGCGATACAGAGATCTGTGGGAGCACTACTACAAGGACTGCCATGGAATCATATTTGTGATAGATAGCAGTGACCGTTTAAGACTGGTAGTTGTAAAAGAAGAATTAGATTTGCTGCTTCAACATCCAGATATTTGCAATAAAAAAATTCCAATATTGTTTTTTGCAAATAAAATGGATAGTAAGGAAGCTTTAAGTAGTGTCAAAATAGCTTCAGGTTTAGGACTTGACAAGATCATGGACAAGCCTTGGCATATATCTTCTAGCAATGCCCTGACTGGAGAAGGCTTGCAAGAAGGAGTAGAATGGTTAACACAACAAATTAGGGATATGATTATGGCCAAAACTTAAATAAATTCTCAATTATGTTTGAAATTTGTATTTTTATTTATATTTTATCATATTGTAACCGCAAAAGTTTTGTACCACAAAAAGTTATGCTCATTTTCATGGTTGATTTTCTTGTTTTTTTTTTTATTATTTCTCTTTGGTATTTACACTGTTGGACAACGGTTTACCTACACCTTAGACAAGGAAAAAAGAGAGGACGGGTAACACTCATTTAACACACACGTTCCAAAAGTGAAGCCAGTTTTTGGTTTGTTTGTCACCAAAAACATGGCGGTCACGTCAAAAATAACAATGGGTTGCCAGTGGTGGGTGTTCGTTGAAGGTTAAAATTTCATAAAAAAATAGAGTAAATCATCATCTAAAATTCTTAATAAAAACATATGTATGTATTGAAACATATGTACGTAATATGAGCAACTTAATAAAACATTTACCGTACACAAATTCTTCATTTTAAATACATTTCATGTTTTTATTTTAAATACTCAATGCATAACAATACCCCAAAGATACGTCGATGATCAAAATCTCTGGTGTCGGTTTGGCTTCACTTTTGGTCATAGGATTACTCGTCCTCTCTCTTTCCTTGTCTAAGACCTACACTTACTCAAACTTCTTTTTTGAGGTTATACCGGATAGAAGAACAGAAATGTTTTCATATGTTAAGTATGAGACACCCGGCGGGGAGGAAAAGGTACAAAGGTGGGTACCTCAAAAAAGCTCAAAACCATGTTGTAGTCTAATACCCACTTTACACCAACAATAGATTGATGAAGAAATTGACCAACTTCTTCAAGGTCAAATTTGATGTGTAAAAAACACAATTTTACATCCAATTTTGCCGTGAATCAAAAGAAAATGAAGAATTTTGACAAAATAAAGCATGTCCTATAATAGAACATGTTATATTTCGTCAAATGCCTTCATTTTCTTTTGATTCACGGTAAAATCACAGAACACTTTAGGGGATGTGGGTAAAATTGGATGTCAAATTGTGTTTGGTACCACAAACCATACATTGTGTACACGTCAAATTTGTCCTTAAAGAAGTTGGTCAATTTCTTAATCAATTTATTGTTGGTATAAAGCCCTAGACATATATATTATCATTTAGGGCCGGTTGTTCGAACGCTAATCAACATTGATCACTATCAAATACTTAATTACTGTCACAACTGTCAATGTCAACTTTGGTTGGGTTGCCGAAAACATAATTATTGATGACAATTATGAAATTAGTTAATCAATTATGTTAATAATTGTTATGTTAATTGACTAACTAATCTCATAATTATAATTAACTATGTTTTCAGCAACCCAACCAAAGTTGATATTGACAGTTGTGACAGTAATTAAATATTTGATAGTGATCAATGTTGATTAGCGTTCGAACAACCGGCCCAGAGTGTCATTCAAAGCGAAGTGATGACACCATCTTTTTTGTTTTGGCTCGGTGCTGTTTCACTCTTACGCATAATAAAGCTGCGACAGTAGTTCTCCCCTTCCGTGCCTATTCTTCTTCTTGATGTGCCTATCCGTGACGAATGTTGGCGATCACCATGGCAATCTTCACCTTATCTGCAGCAACGCGGAAAAGCTGCACAGATGTTGTGTTGAACCAGGTTCTGAGGTTCTTTAACCAGGATCTTCTTCTTCCTGGACCTCGCTTTCCAAATATTTTTACTTGCAGGATGGCTTGTAGGAGGAAGGCATATTATGAATTCATTTCGCAAAGTGTGTCCAAAGTATTCCAACTTTCGAGATTTGATGGTGGTCAGTAACTCTCGGTTCTTACCCATTCTTTTAAGGACCTCCTCATTTGTGACCCGATCAATCCATGGAATTTTAAGAATTCTCCGTTATAGCTACATCTCAAATGCTTCCAACTTTCGGCACATATCCTCGTTCAAGGTCCATGATTCAACACCATAAAAAAGGACAGAGAAGACGTAACATCTCAACATTCCTACCTTTATACCAAGAGAAAGGTTGTGGCTCTTGAAAAACGTGCCCATACGGTTGAAGATTGATCTAGCTTTTCCGATGCGCGCTCTTAGGTATCTCTTGGTTGTTGGTCCATTCTTCATTTATTATGGTGCCGAGGTAGTTGTAGTGCGTTAGGGTTTTGATTGATATAGAGTTGACCTTCTGTTATCTTTTTCTTGCTGACGATCATAAGCTTTGTTTTCTTTGCGTTTATATTGAGTCCATATTGTTGACCCGTGCCTATACTCACGCTTAAAATCATCTTAGTTTCTCGATACAATGTGCTAGAACGACATACCGCAAACCTGCCCAAGAGATCTTGTCGTCAGGAAACTTGGAGGGTAGGCTCACTCTATAGGACTTTTCATTCACAGTAATTTGTTTCGAGCTTTTGTCATATGTTATACACATATTATACAACATATGACTGAAGCTCGAAACAAATGACAATCGATGAAAAGCCCTATTTTAATGTATACCTCTATGTATAAAGCGGGTTTCGTATTTTGTAAACATTTTATTTTTTTATTCCCCTTATATCGCGTCTACCTCTAAAGCAGGCTATTTGATTTTAGCGTTGATATGGGCCCCAATACATCAATCAACGATTTCATTCTACAGTTTCAGATTGGAATAACCATAATTTCTATATCTTGCAGAAAAGCAGGAAGGGGCTGACGAAGTTTTAATTGTCTACTGATAATATCTCATAAGTGATCAATAGGATTCATGTCGGAACTGTGAGGGGGCCAATTTGATATCTGAATAATTATCTCACTTAACTATATTGAGTAACTACACGCGGTACGTGCTAAGGCTTTGCCATGTCATGCAATAAAATGAAATGAATTGCTATATAAGGTGCGAAAGGAACAAAGTGTTCAAAGAAAATTTCTGTAATCTACCTGTCGCTATTTAGAGAGCGTAATGACACCAGATCCGTTCTGGCTGTCAAGAAAATTCCACCCCAAAACATCACAGAGCCTCCATTAAACAACCTCGTCTCTTTTATGTTGCGTTGTGATACCGCTCCCTGATCGACGAATAACTCTTATAAGAGGTCGTTCAGAACTGTTAACGTCGCGTGTCTTTCTGTTTTTTAGGTTGTGTTAACTGTTATTTTTTAGTGTTAATTTAGTATTGTTTCAGCTACAACACATGTTAACGAATAAAACTGTCTATTTTCTTTGTATTTAAAGATATCAGGGAAATTAAAAAATAAAATGTTCACAAACTACAACATGATTTCAACGTACATCCACCCTTGTATAAATTTTCCTAAACATCGTGACTCATTGTCAAACAAGTTAAATCGAAACATTAGATAAAACGTACGTCGCTGTGTAATACACATCGATGTAAACGAAAAAAGGCGATAGACTGGCGATACCATTCGAAAATAATATTTCAACTAATGAAGATAGGTATCGTTCTCCCTAGCCTAGCTCAGTCTCTCAGGGTGTGTGTTCGTCTTGTCCTAATCTTAGACATGAACTATGAAAATCTAGAATGAAAGCAAACAAAACAGTATTTTTAACTAATCATGTTTATTGTTCATAAAGATGTAATAAAAATGTGACTTATTAAATGCATTAACAAATACATACAATCAAATTCTTGCCAAAAACTAACAATTCTGGAATATACTTATGTATGGCTTGTGGTACCGGTTCGATGGTAACTTCTTGATGTCGAATGGTACTGCTGTTGGTTCTGCAACTGGCTCTGGGGTTCTAAAGGCTGTATTCCACCAGGCCTACAGATGTTGGTCGTTGCAATCTGGATAACATGTTCCTCGTTCTTGTATCGCCGGCGATTGAGGATTCTTGAAGCTCCCAGAGGGAGGACGGTGATCTTTATCCCAAAAACTAGAAGAATATTGCGTATAAGTGACAATCAAGCAGTTAAAAAACGTAAATTGTACCTTTGCCAAATAGTATTCTAAAACTAGTAGATGGCAAGGGTAAATTAAATGGACACAGCTGTGTCCATTGAACTGGCAAGAACCACAAGTTCTTAACGAGCAGGGAACCATGTTGCCCTTTGAGCACTCCTAACACATTTCATCTTGTAACATCGACTTGGAGTCGCTATAATTACCACTTATTTATTGTGTAAACCATAAATATCGATGTAACCTTTTTCAAAAAGTTGCTAGTTTCTTGTACGAAGCAGAACGCACTGAGGATGATCTGATTCAGATTGAAAACGTTTTGCAAATCCTTTTGGAGGACTTTTATGTTTTTTAATAAAACTTTTTATACCAATATACAAAAGAAGTTTTTACTTCTGTATGGTTTTTTAACTATGGTATACAGCCAGCTACGGGGACTTTCCCATTGATTATATTTTAAATTGTTATAAAAAAGTAGATAAATAGATAAATCAAACAAATGAATAATTATAATAAATTAAAAAATAGTTTCGAAACACCAATAAAGTAAAGTTTTTCAATACAAAAAGCTCAAAAGACGCATTTAAAATCAAAGTTAATTAAAATTGTTATAAAAAATAAGATCAACTGATAAATAAAAAAGATCAATGAAGATAAACTGTATAAATGTTTTTAAATCAAAGATAATTTAAATTGTTATAAAAAAGTAGATAAATAGATAAATCAAACAGATGAATGATTATAATAAATTATTCTTCTAATAATAAATCTTAAAAAAATTCTTATAAAATTATTCTACTATTCTTGTAGGTACATTTAACATTGATTGAAATTATGAAAGAAATAAACAAAAAAAGTATGGCAACACTGTGACGCACAAACATAAGATTCAGATGTAGGGTGCACTAATATACAACCTGTCCAACTTATCTTTAGTATTTGACGGTAGTACCACAACTCGAAGCTTTCAATATTTTTACGTTGTTCTGGTTAAAACCTAGGTCCCTCCCGGTAGGGTGTTAAATACATAGGCTCTCAATATTCTTAATCGTAGAGGGATACTTATGTCTGTTGTAAAATATTTTTTTCATCGTAATGAAGGTGATTCTGACAATTTCGATATGTCTATGTATTTCACTGTTTTGGTCTCCAGTTTCATTTATTAAAGTCCCCAAGTAATTTTGTATTTTTTCAATTTGACTCTAGTACAGTATCGGCTGCATATCGAATATTGTTTATAATCTCTCCCTGGATGACAATTCCTTCGTTTGCTTTTACAAGAGCTTCCTGACAGATGATTTCCCTACAGATATGAAATAGCAATGGTGACAAGACGCAATCCTGTTGTACTTGTAATCTGGACATTTTTTATGTTTCGTTTTCTATTTTGAAATTAATCTTTTGATTCCAATACAAATTCAAAATTATTGGTGGGGTATTATTTATTATCTATGTTTTTTCACGAATAATATCTTTCATCTCATCAAGGCGTACCCTGTCAAATGCTTTTTCAAAATCAAAATGTTTCTATTGTCTTCAAACAATTCGCTTATGTATTCACTATATCTCTAAATTTTCTCTGAGTTGAGTTTAATAATCTTTCCTTCCTTGTTTTTAAGCAATCTTATTTGATGTGTTTTTTGGGTGGCTGTAATTTGAGCGTTTAGCTCTGCTTATACCAGAATAAACTTATTTTGTTATTTTCATTTTCGATTGCTCTAGAGCAATCTACGATTTAGTTGCGGATTGGATCGGAGGTGAAAGCTGCCTTGGATTGAGGTAGACGGTATAAGTGATAACCTTTTAAGTAAAGCTCTGACTTGCTGACTCGAATGTATAAAATTCAAAATTTTTAGTTGCAATAGTCCACTTAGCTGACTAATTACTAGAGCCTGGATTATATCACAAACCATACATACTCATAGACGTTTCACGACCATGTTAATCTTTCGGATCGAATTAACGCCATCTCTTGATTGGAATGGGAACTAATTGACAAATTTTAGTTACGTGGGAATTTCAAATTATAAATTTTGCGGGATTTTTGATGAAATTTCGCAGGAAATTAAAACAACAGAAAGACAATTCAATATTTTATTCAATGTTTTACTGAAAACTTCAAATATTCCAATTTGTTTTCAAAATGCTACTGCCTACACTACTGCCATGTGTCACGTGAAAGCACTGATGTGTAATATTGAGTTGAAGGAAAATTTTTGAAAGAATCTTGTAGGATGATTGTTTAGATAAATACCTTATAATCTTTTACAAACTTCCAAAAATATATAGGCCCGAAATGTTGATGACACACTTGTCTATTGGAATAAACTGTTTCAGGATCTATTATATTGTTTTTTTAAAAGTGGAGAAACACAACACGAGATGATCAATGTAAACTAAAAATTCTACTCATAAAAACGGAGAGGAGGTTAATACAATTGATTAAAATTGTGATTAAATCTAATTAAACACGTAACACCACTATAATAAAATAATTAAGTCACAAACTGTAAAATAAAAAGTAAATAACAAATTGATTTAATTGTCAACTGTCATTTGTTAAATATGACAAGAGAATTGACTGACAACGACATCTCTGGATTGGAATGGTAACTAATTTGCTGTCTTGACCTCGACAATTTACGTGAAACGTCTATGAGTATTTATGGTTTGTGGATTATATGCAAAATGCATGTGCATAAACATGCAGCATATTTGTGGGTTTCTTTATAAATGCATATGCTATTCATATTTACTTGATAAGTGCATATTGCGGCATGTTTTGATGCATTAGAAAATATCGCATAAATATAATAGTTTCCTATATGTATATTGTTATGATCTGCTTCTTATTAATTTTATATTAATTATTATTTATTTGATTAATAATTTAATTGTCGCAAATCATACATAAAAATTGAATAAAAAATCTCAGGGTGCCTTTTTTATACTATTAAAAAAAATCCAAATTATCTCACGTTATACTTATCTTCTCTCGTGGGTTCAGTATCTCTGAGTTGATCCTAATCGGGATAAAATAGGGAAAAGAAATAAAGCAAAATATTAAAATAAAAATACAGAATTGTCTTTTATTTATCAAAATCAATACTCTGAAATCTATCGAATCTAAAAACCTGTGGACACAGATGTCCGAATGAAATTTTTACCACTTAAATTTATTATAGTTAAAAAATAAAACAATTTATCGGTTTGTTCCCGATGACTTTGGTAAAACAAACTAAAACAAAACAAATTTATGTATTCGCAAGATTACCTATATTTACTATTTACTTTTTGAAATATTGGAATTTTAATTCATATGCCTTTTACTCAAAAATTTAGTTTCCGAACATAAAAATCTCTTTCACATAAATTGACTGACCTTTTGCTTCACTCACTCTGATGTCTTCTCGTGACCCAAAAACAGCTCTCCCTCGTTGACTATGTTAAAGGCTACTCATCAAAGCCCTCTCCGTTCTCCAGTTTCAAAACTATCAGCATACCAGCACCAATTCTCCAACAAGCCGGGCCTTCTTTTGACACGTACTCGATTCAAACAAAACTCCAAAAATTCTCTGCTCTCCTTCTCACAATAATACAGAATCAAAGAGGTATTTCGTCTCAATTTGATCTGTCTCTCGCTCCACTTTTCAACACTATTCTCCACTATCAAACAGCCACTGGTATCTGCTAACTATCCACTAAACTAACTATCCACTAAACACGTCGAACCGCTCTTCATCGATGCCAAAAACATAATGACTTCTCTTTCAAACTCTCTCAATCATCCAATCCATTTTTCCCCTTCCACATTGCCAAGAATCAAAAACATCGGCTTTTCCATTCGAAAAACAAAACAGTCACCCTCAAAATTATTCCGATCATCCTAATTACTTTCTGAGAACTATACAATATTTACTCGTGTTGAAACAAAGATAATAAAATTCCAAACTTTCTCCATAAACCCCTTTTCTAGAAATTGATAATTACCTCTAAACTAAACAATCTTTTTCCATTTTAAATCTAAATACATCGTTATTTTCACTTTAATTATTCACAAAAGTCGTTAATGATTCATCGGAAAGCTCATTAAAAGAGAAATCTACTTACATCCAAACTACATTCTAAGAAATATCTACAGCTCAATATACAGGGTGTATCAAATTTATGTGCCCGCGTTATTTAAAAAAAAATTTAATTTAATTTTCATTTTGCTTTTGATTGATAAATTGAAAACACAATAATATATTTAAATAATACTTTCTTGAAATTATTCATAGCAGGTATATACTTGGGGTATCTACTAAATAACTTTATTACTTTATTTTAAGTATGTATCTACTAAATGGCTTTATTACAAGTTTTATTGTTTGGAAAAACCAATCTGGAACTGTTTATCAGTAGAATAGGGCCAACAGGTAGCTAAGTATAGTAAATTCGTTTTTAAATCCTCTTTACGGCAAAATGTCCTTTAAATGTCAAAACATTTTTAGTGAAAATTCTGTTCAGAATGAACTGTCCTATATAAAATCGAATTTTGACATAATTGTAAACTCTATTACAAAACTAGAGAGTCAAAGATACAAAGATAGAAAGGGAACCTCAGAGATAGCATTTGCAAATAATAATATCAAAGATATCAAAGAAATAATAATAAATATTTCAGGGACAATTGGAAAAAAAATTAAAGATAAATTTAGTGACGTTTTAAACAGAAATGAAGGCTTTTCTTTATTGCGATCAATAAATAACATAATGAATGGAAGTTTTGACGAAGTTGTTAATATGGATCCCTCGCTATCGTCAAACTTTAGATTTGCGCCCATTACATCTTGTGATGTTGAAAGATCTGTTTTCCTCATATAAACTCTTATTAACTGACAGAAGGCATAGCATTAGTCTGGAAAATATTGAAAATTTTATGATTATACAGGGTGTAACAAAAATACAGGTCATAAATTAAATCACATATTCTGGGATCAAAAATAGTTCGATTGAACCTAACTTACCTTAGTACAAATGTGCACCTAAAAAAAGTTACAGCCCTTTGAAGTTACAAAATAAAAATCGATTTTTTTCAATATATCGAAAACTGTTTAAGATTTCTTATTGAAAACAGACATGTGACATTCTTATGATAGGAACATCTCAAAAAAAATTATAGTGAAATTTGTGTACCCCATAAAAATTTTATGGGGGTTTTGTTCCCTTAAACCCCCCCCCCAAACTTTTGTGTACGTTCCAATTAAATTATCATTGTGACATAATTAGTTAAACACAATGTTTTTAAAACTTTTTTGCCTCTTAGTACTTTTTCGAAAAGTTAGTTTTTTTTGAGATATTTTGAATATTTTGTCAAATCCACCACATATTTGTGTTCTGTTAAGTACGATTTTAGAGACTTGGTAATAATATGAAAATTTATTTATAAATTACAGTTTGAGGTATACTTTGAACCAAAAATACTAAGAGGCAAAAAAGTTTTAAAAACACTGTGTTTAACTAATGGTACAGCAGTAATAGTTTAATTGGAACGTACACAAACATTTGGGGGACTTAAAGGCACAAACCCCCCATAAAATTTTTATGTAAACATATTAAAAAAGAAGCCGCATCTCGATTAAAACTGGTTTATCGAAAAAGTACTAAGAGGCAAAAAAGTTTTAAAAACATTGTGTTTAACTAATGGTACTACAAAATAAATTTAATTGGGACGTACATAAAAGTTTGGGGGGGTGTAAGGGAACAAAACCCCCATAAAATTTTTATGGGCTGCAAAAATTTCACTATAATTTCTTTTTGGGATGATCATGCCATAAGAATGCCACTTGTCCATTTTCCTTAAAAAATCTCTAATAGTTTTCGATATATCGGAAAAAATCGATTTTCATTTTGTAACTTCAAAGGGCTGTAATTTTTTTTGTGTGCATATTTGTACTAAGGTAAGTTAGGTTCAATCGAACTGTTTTTGGTCCCAGAATATGTGATTTAATTTATGACCTGTATTTTTGTTACACCCTGTATATTGTAACAGCAGGAACGAGGACATTTTCTTGTGATTTTCATTTATATTTTGTTATTTAATATAGTAATAAATAAAAACTTTCTAAGTTATACAATAATTTTATTTCTCGCCAAATCTCAAGCATTGAAAATTGCAAAATATTTTTTCTAAAGTGCATAATATACAGGGTGTCCCGAAAAGATTGGTCATAAATTACACCACAGATTCTGGGGTCAAAAATAGGTTGATTGAACCTCACTTACAATACAATAGTGAATACAAAAAAAGTTACAGCCCTTTGAAGTTACAAAATGAAAATCGATTTTTTTTCATATATCGAAAACTCTTAACGATTTTTTATTGAAAATGGACATGGGGCATTCTTATGGCAGCAACATCTTAAAAAAAAATTAAAGTGCAATTTTTGCATCCCATCAAAATTTTATGGGGGTTTTGTTCCCTTAAACCCCCCCAAAATTTTGTGTACGCTCCAACTAAATTATTATTGTGGCACCATTAGTTAAAGTCAATATTTTTAAAACTTTTTTGCCTCTTAGTACTTTTTCGATAAGCCAGTGTTTATCGAGATATTTTGAATATTTGTCGAATCCACCACATATTTGTATACGGTTAAGTAGGTACGATTATAAGAGACCTGTTAATAATCTGAAAATTTATTTATAATTTACATTTTTAGGTATATTTTGAAAAATAAGCTAAATCTCGATAAAAGGGGACTTATCAAAAAAAGACTAAGGGACAAAAAGTTGTAAAAACACTGTGTTTAACTAACGGTACCACAATAGTAGTTTAATTGGAACGTACACAAACATTTGGGAGTTTAAAGGAACAAAACCCCCATAAAATTTTTATGTAAATATATTAAAAACGAAGCCGCATCTCGATAAAAACTGGCTTATAGAAAAAATACTAAGAGGCAAAAAAGTTTTAAAAACGTTGTGTTTAACTAATGGAATCACAATAATGAATTAATTGGAACGTACACAAAAGTTTGGGGGGGGGGTTTAAGGGAACAAAACCCCATAAAATTTTTATGGGGTGGACAAATTTTACTACAATTTTGTTTTAAGATGTTTCTGTCATAAGAATGATAAATGTCCATTTTCAATAAAAAATCTCTAATAGTTTTCGATATATTGAAAAAAATCAATTTTAATTTTGTAACTTCAAAACTTCTTTGTAACTTTTTTTATGAGCACATTTGTACTAAGGTAAGTTAGGTTTAATCGAACTATTTTTGATCCGAGAATGTGTGGTATAATTTATGACCAATCTTTTCGGGACACCCTGTATAAATGAATATTGCATAATATAATAAAAGCATATTGGGTTACTTTTTAAGTGCATATGGCATGCATATTTTAACCGTTTTTTAGTGCATATAATCCAGGCTCCACTAATTACTTATTCGGATCACTCCATTCTGGGCTGCGGCGTTATCGAAATGCCTCCCACTTTTTCAGGTAAATATTTTCATACATGAAATGCCTCCCAGGCACAATCGAAATGCCTCCGTTTCGTTAATCATTTAGGCTGATATTTTGTCTATTTAATCTCTGTATAATGACAGAATGTTGCCAAATCATAATTTAAATAGGTAGTATCTATTTATTTTGATTTTTCTAATTCTTATTGCAGTGTACCTACATAAAATTTGTTTCACATAAATATTTCGCAGTACGACATACACATTTCTTTTTAGAAAAGAAATATCCAGCTTTTCTGGGTAATTCCAATTCCGATTCTAATCTCTTCCATATTTATAATTCCATTTTATAATTCCATAAATAGGTACTTTTACCTTAATCTTTTTGTTTGTTTATATTCTCTGGGTATTTTCTGGGTAACTCCAATTGCTATTCTAATCTCTTCTTAACGATTCCATGAATAGGTACTTTTACCTTAATCTTTTTAAATTTTGGCCAAAGATACAGTAAAACGGTGGACATGTACTAAAAAAACCTGCAAAGCATTTTTGTGAAAACACAGGGATGTGAAAATACGATAATTGAATCAATATTAGATCATAACCACGAGAAGTTGTCTGTCGAAGTTTACAATAGAAAAGCCGTAAGCAATTCAATAAAAAGAGCAGCCGTGGAAGATCTCAGCGAAAAACCAATGAAGCTCATCTGTAAAGAACATAAGAAGACAAATATAGAGACATTTACTATCAATGATATCAATAGGGTGAGACAAAATTTATATTATGCTAGAACCACAAATTCTTAATTAACTTCCCAAAAATATATCTGAATTTCATAAAGCTCTCGATTCATCTTCTATTATTACAAATAGAAATGAAAATTTTATAATTAAAAATGACAAAGATAATCATATTGTTATATTAACATGTTTTTCAAATCTTCGTTTTCTTTCGACTGTTTCCAATTGATATGTTGACGGAACTTTTGAATACTGTCTTCGTGTTTTCACTCAATTGTTTAGTATACATGGCTTGAAAAATGGACATTATATTCCTCTTGTCTTTTGTTTACTTCAAGATAAAAAGTCATCTTCATATTATCTCGCCTTTAAATATATCATAGAAGAATGTTTTAAAATTAATTGTCCTGTATCCCCTAAAGTAATAACTTCAGACTTTGAAATTTCCATTCATAATGGTATTCGTATGGGATTTCCTGAAGCAGATCTTCATGGATGTCGTTTTCATTTGGGTCAGGCATGGTATAGAAAGGTTCAAGCACTGGGATTAGCTCCAGAATACCAGAAAGAAGGTGTTGACTCAACCGAAATTACGCATTTTCTTATTTATATTTTTGGTCTTTCATTCTTACATCCTAAAGATGGTAGCGATTTTTTTGATATAGATTTGGCAGAAATTAAACCAGTCGATGAAAGAGTCACCTAGTTCTGTGATTACCTTGTTGATAATTACATATATGAAAATTCGACATTTCCTCCACATCTTTGGGCCGAGCACTCTTCATCCTTACAAAGAACCACAAACCCATGCGAAAGTTTTCATTCCAAGTATAATTCTTCTTTCTACTGCCCTCATTCTAACATTAATAATTTTATTGATGTAATTTTACAATTTCAAATAAATACCTACATTAAAATGAATTCTGTTTCGACACCAAAAAAAATTGTTGCGGAAAGTACATCAAAAATAAATTTTCTAAATGAAAAAATTTTAGAATTAAGAGAATGTAAAATAATTAGATTAGAATTTGTCAAAGTAGTATCATATAAATTTAGAAAAAATATTTGGTAATTTTATATTTCTATACATATTTTGTATTATTTTCCAAAGTTTTTTTGTTATGTTATTTTTAATAATTCTATAAAATACTTAATATGTTTTTGTATTTTTTGTTAAATTATTAATTATAAAAAATAATGGTTATATAATAAGGGAGCGATCAAGTATTACGTAACCCGATTTTTGAAGATTTTTGACCCCCCTCCCCCCTACGTAACGCACTCTAATGGCCGTTTAACTATTGCGTAACGCAATTTTTGAAGATTTTTGACCCCCCCCCCCCACCTGCGTTACGTAATACTTGAACCGTCCCTAAAATATATATTATAATGGTTATAAAACTAGTTATATATGTATAAGTTAGTTAAAATTTATAAATACCGCCAGTGCCAATAATGTTTAATACATAAAGGTTGAAAATAAAATAAATTAAATAACAAAATACCAATTCTGACAAAAATTTACAAAGGGACGAAGATGCGGCAACGTCTCACCTTCACATAAAGATTAGAACCATGTAATTTATTTAAACCTTGGGAGGCAATTCGTATGTGACCATTTTAGCGACAGGTAAGAAATCCTATTTCGGGAGGCATTTCATATGCTGCCCTGGGCTGTACTCTCATCTCATTCTTCTTCGGACGTGTTTTTAATAATTAAAAAATTTATTGAACATCCTTTATATTTATTAAAATCTCTTGAAGGGCTACATCAAAATCACAGAACGTTTTCGATCTAAAAAGCTCATCATGAGCCACCAAAAATACTTGGGTATAAAACCTTTAAATGTTTTAAGAATAAGTTAAATTGTTGCCAACTACCGTCCGTAATATAAGGACATATCCTTCAGATCAGCAACCCACGTGTTGTGTTGTAGCCCTCCTAGACACGTTAAATTAAATAAACAAAAAAATATATTCAAACAGTGTAGTTATATAGCAAACTAAACAGGTGCAAAATTTATATAGGTCATAGGCATGATGTTCTTGGTGCTACTTTTTGGGATGCCCCGGTAAGCTACGGTCTTCATAGATTGAAAGGGGTGGGTTTTTAAAATAACATTTACTATTAAAAGATATTATTGGGTGCCATTAATAAATCGAAATAAAAATACTGCTATGTGCTTATCCAAAATTAAAGAAAGTTACTTGCAATGTCGTTCCATCTGATGTAGGTTGGTACTTACCATTGCGGTCGTAAATTGTCTGTACTCCTCTCCAACAATAAGGATAAGAGATGTAGTGTACAAAAAAAATACTGATACAAGTTATAACATAATAGTCGTTTATTTATAACAAACAAATTAAAAAGGTAAAAATGAATTGAAAAAAAAATTAAGTCCTTCGCGAGTATGATTGTTCAAAAGAAAGAATAAACAGTTTATTACGAGTACCTGATGACCTGGGACTGCATTAATGATTAGAGCTAACGTGGATCTAGTATAGCTCAGCTGGAACTATTGTTGCCCAACACTTTCCACTTAACACTGTTTACATTTGTTTGAACTAGAGTACAATTTCACAAAATTTTATGATATGAGATTAAAATTCCAAACTTTTTGTTTTATTTTTACAAAAAGGTAACTGGTAATTATTGATTGTTATTGGAACATTCCAACATTGGAACGATGTAAATACTGTTCACTTGAACATAGCAAAATTTTGTTTAAAAAAAAGAATGTGTGTGTACTTTGTACGCACGTAAGAAGATATTCTTTTATTATATAGGTAATTTAAACGAAGTAAATATACTTAACAGGTTATTTGTATTTTATTTAAAAATTAAACTAACTTTCTTATCTACCACTTTAAAAATTTTTTTATCAAAATAACGAGAAATAAAAAAAAGTATGAATCGTCCAGGATTAGAACCCGCGACCTTCCGTGTGCTTCCGTTCTCTGTCCCACCGCTCTGCCAACTACGCCATCGAGCCACTTGAATTGACACGTAAGTTTCGGATATAATTACACAACACGGCGACAAACTGTAAAAATGTTATACCTACATATTTTATTATTTTACTACAGGGAAACACAAATCCAAAAACACAAGAATTATAATAAATAATACATTTCCTAAAACCACCAATATATTCTTTTAATGACTTATTTGCACGGTTACAGATACATACATAGCTATATTGAAAGATTAACAATGAACTACATACTGTCAGAACTACATACTGTCAGTGTGCGCAGGCGCGTGGTCGATGTACAATTTTACCCTCAATCGATTCGCCGCTAAAGAAGAATATCTTCAAAAAAATAAGTTTTTTATTTTACTATAAAGTTGGGAAGCTCGCTCCGCGAATTTAATTAATTTCCTCTTAAGAACAACATAACGAAACTGTTCCTTCTAATACACAGAACTAGACACAAAACATACTATCGTGGTATTCACTGTAACCAACATTTGTTTTCTCACTAAGAAAACAGACTAAATAGATTGGAGTTCACTTCATCTGGTAACTCAACTTGTCTTACAGACAATAAACCCAAACTGTCTCGCGGACTAGACCAAATCGGTCTGCGACTATACACTGTCGTAGCTAGATCTTGACTCCCTTCTCTCGTACCAATTCATGACAAGATTCCTGGTCTCAAACACAGAAATTACCTCCCATTCCGGCAATCACCAGATAGTTATCCAATTAAAAGAAACCAAATATTTCTTCTACCAATAAAATAGCCAGGATATGTTACTAAGCCACAGCCCACTAAACTCGTAAATCTTCTTTTGACGAATCCAAATCATAGAGCCACATCAGCTAAGGCTCTCCTAATTCCCACAGAAGTGCAATCATCGCACATCACCAGATGCAGTAATCTGATCTTAACTAGTACCTCTTATCAACAAAAACTCAGACTTTAGTCTCGAAAAATCATTAAATTTTTTTGATAATTCGCCGAAGATAAACAAATTCACTACTTGATACTTGAGCGGGCAACGAAAAGAATTACGCAATACCATACGTCTAATTTATTCGTCACACAGGGTCGGACCTGATGTATTTATACGACGATAAAAACATATGCATTGGCACCGTTACAGTGTGGGGAGTCATGCTTTGCCTAAGGGCCATATCTATAACAATTTTATCCATCGTTTGGAATTATACATAATCGTGTAAATTTAACATATTTATTTTTAGTAGTGGGCAAATGAGAGTTTTACACCATTTAGGTGGGGGGTATACAGGGTAGGAGTGGGGGGTACAAAAAGGGGTGGGGGTTGTGCGGCCAGAACTCTCATTCCACCATTTTATACCCCCACCACATTACACCTCCCATCACATTATACCCTACCACTTTATACCTCCCACCATTTTGTATACCTCCCACCATTGACCAGGTCAACAACCGGTCAAGAAGACAGCGACCGATCAAGAAGTCAACGACCGGTCAAGAAGTTAACAAACGGTTAAGAAGTCAACGACTATTGAGGAATGAAGGGTGGGGAAGGTAAAATATATTAAATAAACAAGAATTAGTAACAACTTTATTTTTATGTGATACATTTATGACATTGGTATTTGTATGGTAGGTAATTGCTAAATAATGAAGTAGAACAGTGTTCCCAGCAAGGTAGTTTCATTTGTATAGCTTCATTTCCGCGAATATGTGGTGGAAGTTCATCCCACTTATCTAGCAAATCGAACCCATCTACGTGATCCAGAAGGTACCACGCTGGAAATCGCTCCATCTCTTGTTTGTTAAATAAACAAAAATCTTTACGACGAAGGTAATGATCCGTTATCACTTGCTCTAATAAAGGATTATGTTCAACTAGATTTAAAATACAAATATAGCAGTCACTTATAGAAGGAGGATACATCACCCCATCACAGGTGGAAGGCCAATGATGATAACAGCGAGTAATTTTCTGTCGAATATGCGGATCATTTTTCACTTCATCTGGTAGTTTATGTTCAATTTCTCGTAAATCAGATGTTTTCATATACCTACTGAAGATATTGTAAAGGAAAATCACGTAATTCTTCAGAAGAAAATGCACTCAACGGAATAGCAGGAAAGTGTTTACTGTAAGAACCCATGTTGGATACTAAATGTTTGATTAGATGTCGAATAAATAGTCAACACAAAAATAACTGGTTATACCTCACACTCACAGATACCTACCATCTCGATACCCCCCCTCACAGATACCTCCTACCCACAAATACCTCCCACCCTCACTTACAGAGACTTCCCACTTTCAGACACCTTCTACTTATAAACTAGACGGACGTAGAGAATCAAAGGTTAGGTAACCTGTCTATCGAGTGAGTAAACATGTCTCAATATAACTTTAGTGGTAACACACCCGTTCAAAAATATATTGTGGAGAATAAAAAAGATGTAATAATAGCAGAAAGAAGCTTTCAGTTAAATAGATCAAAATGTAAATTTGTATCTATTGGAATAAAGTATGGTGCGGAGTGTATACCAGTGATAACTCTATGCGGTAATCAAGGGCAACGGGTGATATTCACGGAAGAAGATTGGAAAGATTTACTATACTACCAAGGAGTAATTACAAATTATCTGTATACAGTGGGAGATAGTGTGTCTATAGATAGAAAAAACTATAGTGTAGAATTTGAAAAGGTGCAGGAAGCTAAAGTAATAAAAATATCTCAAACTAACTCCTATATATATTTGGGGTACGAAAGCATTTGCAAATTATGGGAAGTGTTACCGCTTATACAACATCATATTAACCATTTAAAACAAGGAAGTTTCGATGAATATTTGAAGAGTCTATATCAACGATTACGAAACAACACAGGTAATTTTTATGAAAACGTGTTAAGAAGTGTCGACGCAAGCACCCACATTCGCTTTGAAGATTTAAGTAATATTTTGGAATTAGTGTATGTGTATCCAGAAGTTCTGAAAGATGTCTACACAAACTGGGAAAAAAGTAACTTTTAATGAACATCTTAACAAAACACATGTTCTACGAGTTTGGAAATATGCACATCATCAAGCACGGCAAAGGTATTGGGAAATGTTTGTAATAGATACAATCAGGTTTAAAAAAAGAATTGAAAAAACTTCAAAAATCATATCCCCGATTTTAAGTTTAAATCATAGAACGTATGTATACAATAACAGGTTTAAATAAATATTAAAACATAAAAGTCTTTTATTTATAAAATTTATTAAATACAAAATGTTTAACATATCTAATAACCACATTTAAAAGTAAAAAAGTAACACAAATAACTAAATACCAGGATAAACAAATGTTTGATAAATATTCTCTTCCAACTTGAGTATCACCTGAACAGCTATATAGTTGACGCCATTCCGTTTCATCGTTTAAGTAATTTGGGAAGGGTAACCGTAGTTTGTACACTGTACTGTTACTTGGTATGTAAGCAAATCTAAGTTCCACCCCATTTAGCTTATAGAGGCTCATGTTGACCCACTGTGAAGGCCAACTATCATTTTTTATACCATTTTTATCAAAACATATATGGATATCTTTCACAGCATAAGGTTGGTAAATATAAAGTACTCCCTGCACAACGGTATGTAAAATGAAAAGACCTGCTCCAGACATTATTTAAGCGTGAACTAAATCCGTTTAGTTACGTTCTCTATATTTATATAGCAGTATTTTTACTAATCCAAGAGTTGTGACTTTTATCCATACCTAACCATTTAACATAAACTCGATTAGCTTTGCGTTGTAATATTTTTTCTACAAGATATACATCCGAATATTTAACTTTTTGAAGTTCTTCTGTGTAAAAAGCTCCCTTAATCTCCTCTTGTTTGGAATCCTCAAGTAAGTAGGTGGTCGGGTTGGTAAACTGTACTTTTTTAATCTTAAATATTTCAGTGGTCCAAGATGGTGTGTATGATTTAGCAAACGCGTGACGATATTTACTTATTCGAACATAATCCCCTTCTCGAAATTTGGGTTTACGTTTATCGACGGTTTTTAACCAGTTGTAAGCAGTTATATACTTTGCATTTTGATCATTAACTTTACTTGGAATTTCCCCCGTAGTTGAGTGTCTGGTATTATTATACTGTTCAACGATAGACGGTAGTATTTTAACCCATTTATAAGAACCTTGCAGACTAAACTGTTTCCACAACTTCGACTTAAGAGTCCGTATCACACGTTCAGCAATACTCGCTTTTAAATTAGAATATGTGCTGTAATGATTTATACCATAGGATGACAGCAGGTGTTTAAATTGTGAATTATAAAATTCTGTTCCATTATCTGTTTGTAAATGTTTAGGGGATTTAGACATTTGAGATAAAATTTTTTTCATACATTTGGTGACTTCAGCCCCTGTTTTTCTTTTAACTGGTGATGCCCAGACATATTTACTAAATGTATTTATAACGATAAGGATATAGTTATATCCATTGTTGTATTTAACAAATTGTGACATAATAGCTAAATCTGCCTGGCATAAATCATGCAAACCTTTAATTATAACATGTCTTCGTTTAAAGTTTTTTCTTGCAGGTTTATGCAGTTCTTTAACGACTTGTTCTTTAAAATTAAACATTTTTTTCCAGCGGGCACTGAAGGGTAATATGAACAAAAACGTTAGGACTTGTATCAAGTTTAAACGAAAGTTTATCACCTTTTTTTATATGTAAACCAGGTAATTGACCGTATTTATACTGTGTAGAATTTATTAAAAGTAATCCATTAAAACTGTAATGCTGTATTGTTTCAATTATACCGTCCACAGTAAATATATATGACACACCCCCATTATCTAATACATAAAACTCCTTGTTCAAACTTGTTTTTTTCTCCCCACTTAAAGCTATAATACATTTACTGTGGTAAGAAGTTGGATCACAAATAAAATATAACGGATTTGTAGAATTATCACAAGACTTTAAATCAGTTAGAAAGTGGCTCCCAAATTTATTAATAGGCATTATTGAATTATACCCCCCTCTCGAAGTTCCTCAATAATGGAAATGATTTCGTTACCGTGAGCGTTATTTCCTGAAGATTGTGATGCTGCAAGCAGTCCAAGTCTCTTTATGATTTCATTGTAATTGTCAAAGTATTTATACTCTGTCGGCTTCGTAGTTAACCGTTTCAATGTTAAAGCACCGCCTTTTTTACCGGTAAGTTTTTTAGTGCGTTGTCTAGTTGTTACACCAAGACCTGAAGGTAGAGAACTCAACCTTTGTCGGGGAGGTTGTGGTCTAGTTTCTAACACTGGTTGTATGATAAAATGATACTTATCTTTTATTTTAGACTCAATTCTTCTAATTGGTAATTCAGGGTTATTGTCTCTATGAAGAGCATTGGTCCTCCGTAAAATATCAACATATTCGTTAACATCTTCACGTTTAAAACTAACAGGGTTAGCCTTAAATAATAATTCATAGAGACCTGGAGTCCCTATATACTTAACATCGTTTATAATCATATCCGGTCCTTCAAACTCAATATTCGAATCACCAATTGAGAATTTTTCGTTTGCTAAATCGTGATACACTCCTAATGTATTATCAAATTCACCTTTTACATCTTCTATATTATTTTTAACGTACTGCCGAGGTAAAGGGTTAGTGAATACTTCATAATATTTCCTCATTACGTCAGGATTATTAATCATACTGTTAAACTCTAGTAGAGTTTCTTCATATAATCGATTGAAATCTTCACTACTATTTCCTACATGTTGTGATGTAAAGGTTGAATTTTCTGCACTATCTCCCCCATGACTTGTTTCGAATGTTTCTTCGATCGCGTTAGGCTGGACAATAGAGAGTTCCCCAAAGTTAGTATGTGTGTTAGATGAAGTAGAACCTTTATTTGGTGATGAAGTAGATTCTTTAATTGGTGATGAAGCTGAAAGTTGGTAATATTTTTTAAGATTCGGCGCGCTTAATCGACGAGAATTAGATACAGAAGATTCAAATTTAGGGTTGACAGGTTCTTGTTTTATATTACTTGTAGGTTCTAATTTTAATAACAACTCCTTGAGTGGTTTTGTTATGGGTTGATAATTTTTTTCTAGCTGACTTTGAGACTTGGTAATATCACTTTTTAAACTACGGTATTTACGTTTTAATGCCTGGCGGGTTTTTAACAGCTGTTTAACAATTCGAGTATCCATTTTTACTAACACTAACTAGGCACACTTCTTCCTTTATATATGTACGAAAGTATCAAACCCTTTGCGATATTTTCCTGAAGATAACAAACAATCCTTATCAATCACTACAAACCCATAGTTATCTTTCCAACAAAAAGAACTAAAATCTTTAAATTTTTGAAAACTCATATCAATATTAACATGGTCATCATATATGTGTTTTAAATTCGTCATATCTTGTTGGAAAATCACTAAAAGATTGGCATTATCTCGCACCAACTGTTTCGGTATAGAGCTATAAGTTTGTGATAAGTAAAAACAATCGGTAAGTTTATGTCTACCAAAACAAAAATAACTTTGAATAAGTTTTTGATCGCAAGAAGCTACATCATCAAAGATTATTATTGAATAGTTTTTAATGTCTTCTGGAGTAGGTATGTTTGTGGAATCACTATATTCTTCATACCCAATTTCAGATATCGGTTTAATTAGATTACGTAGGTATACGTATTTTGGTTGATGAAGTGATTTGGAATAAACATAAATGTTTTGAAATCTTAAACCATTAGGATGAACAATCAACGATAATAATGTATTCGTCTTACCACACCCACTCGGCCCTATAATAAGACAGCGTTTTGAATCACCACCAAATAAACCACCATGTTTTTTTATTTTATTATCCTGTACAACTACATCGTGGTTTGTAATAGGGAGAGATAGTTGTTGTTTTTCGATCTTCATTATATCTACGAATGATGTGGGTATATATAGGGTGTCAGATTATATATAAAAGGAAGTATAATGAGGCAAAAAAGGATTAGTAGAGATCCAGCAGTAAAACGAAGAGGTCGCGGATTATTAAATTCTATCATTAATAAGCTACCAGTCGAGGTACACATCCCAGGTTATTCGTATTGTGGACCGGGGACTAAGCTAGAGAAGAGACTTACACGCGGTGATTCAGGAATAAATTTATTAGACGAAGCCTGCAAAGAACACGACATTACATATTCCCAACATAAAGAACTTCGTAAAAGACACGAAGCTGATAAATTACTAGAAAACAAAGCTTGGGATCGGGTGAAATCCAAAGACGCTACATTTGGTGAAAAAACAGCAGCTTGGTTAGTTACAACGGCGATGAAGGGTAAACGCAAATTAGGTATGGGTTTACGTAAAAGATTTAGACGCAGGTTAAATAAAAAAGGTGGTTCCTTAAAAAGAAAAAAAATTAATTTAAAAAAACGTATTATTAAAACACCTAAAAAAGGAGGTTTTTTACCTTTATTATTACCATTACTCGGGGCTTTAGGGGCTGTTGGGGGTGGGACAGCTTCGATTATGAAGGCCATTAACGACGCAAAAACCAACCGTGAACAAATTGTTGAACAAAAACGGCATAATCTGGCTATGGAAAAAGGAGGTAAAGGGTTATACTTAAAACCTGCTAAAGGGTATGGGATGTATCTAAAACCGTATTCAAAAAACTAATATTCCCCCATCATCCGTTAACAGATGTCGATGTAAGAAAATATGTGAAATTATTAAAAATCCCTCATTTTAGAGGTGTTTTCATGAGAGATACGTTACCAAATAAAATTCGAACAAATGAAAGCGGTATTATAAATATGGATTCAAATAGTGGAAAAGGTACGCACTGGACAGCTTATACAAAGGAAGACAATAACATTATATACTTTGATTCTTACGGTGATTTGCCACCACCACGCAATGTAATCAAATACTTTAAAACTGGTGGTTCTGTGAACATAAATTATAATTATGAAAGGTTGCAACATAATTCATACAATTGCGGTCAATACGCATTACAATTTCTATATAACCACTATAAGTAGGTCCTGTGGATCAGTATAAACAATACAAGCCTCTAGCAAATATGTCGTACAACTTTACCCTGACCGGGAAGTCTTCCACCTTAAGTTATAATTTTAATCCACCCATCTACTTGGATGAAAGTCTTGATTATGAAGTTGGTTTAACAAACTTTTATTCTTTTAATTCCATACCCAACATTGACGAATCTAATAATGTATTTCTCTTTGGTCGCCGTAATTTCACTTATACAGCTAATATCCCCTTAGGCTCATATGAATTAGAAGATATAATTCAGCTTTTAAGGAAGTTGATGAAAGAACGAGATAAAACTGCTTATATTAATATCACCCCAGATAAAAACACATCTAAAGTATCTATTGAAAGTAATTGTGCACTATATTTCACTACTGAAAACTCTATAGGTAAAATTTTTGGATTCAAGAAAAGAGAACTGGAAGCAAATAAAACACATGTTTCTGATGAACCAGTAAATATTTCAGTGACAAACGCAATCTGTGTGGACTGCAATATCGCTTCAGGCTCGTATTTAAATGGGAACCCAGTTCATATAATCCACCAGTTTTTCCCTACCGTACCGAGCGGGTATAAAATAGTTGAGTCACCTCAAAATATTTTATATTACCCCATCAGCGTTAAGACGATCAACAACATTAGTATAAAAATTGTTGATCAAAACGGTAAATTACTTAATTTTCGACAAGAAGAGATTACTTTAAATTTACATTTACGACAGCGATTATAATGGTTTTAAACTTTTCTTACCAACAACCACATTACATAAAAAACTATAAAAGAGACAACCGAAAGCAAAAATCTAACAGTTTCAAAAAAACAGTTGCAATATTAACACCATCTAATCGATTATTATTAAAAAAGCTTGGCTTCAAAGTTTTAGTGTGATGGAGGTGTTACATGTAACTGGGCAACCTTATAATGACACGACTATACAAGAATACCAATTTCACGCCTATTCACCATATATTCCCGGAAAATTGAACTATAACGATGAAATACGAATTCCCATTCAAGATCTAGACGCGTACACGTTACCTTCAACATCATATCTCGACATAGAGGGGAAGCTACTCACACATGATGATAAGGAGCCAACAAAACTAAAATTTATAAATAACGCTATTTCCTTTTTATTTCGCGAGCTTCGGTATGAATTAAATGGAGTTATTATAGATTCTGTTCGAGAGGTTGGACTGGTATCAACGATTAAAAACTATCTAAGTCTCAACGAAAACGAAAGTATTCTATTCCAAAATGCTGGATGGTTTCCAAAATCAGAAAATGAAAAAATAATAGTGGACGCTCATGGTAACTTTAACGTTTGCATACCATTACGATTATTATCAGGTTTTTTTGAAGACTTCAGACGAATTATAATGAATTGTAAGCAGGAGCTCATTTTAATACGATCAAACGATGATGTCGATGCAATTGTGAGTATTGACGAAACCGAACGCCCCAAAGTCGAAATTACAAAATTACAGTGGAATGTAGCCCATGTTAGCCCAAGCATGCGTGAACAACTACGATTAAATAGTATAGCTCATAAAAATATTGAGCTACCAATTAAATTTCGTTCGTGGCAAATGATTGAATACCCATCATTAAATAATGCGACACGGCATACGTGGGCGGTAAAAACCAGTACTAACATTGAAACACCGAGACATATCATTATCGCATTTCAGAAAGGGAGAAAATCAAAGATTACTAAAGATATGAGCAAATTTGATCATAACGACCTTAAAAATATAAAGGTATTTTTGAATTCTGAACGATTTCCTTATAATGATTTACAAATAGATTTTGACACTAACAAATTCGCTCAAATTTATGAGATGTTTGGAAGTTTTCAGACAAGTTATTATAATTTAAACTTAAACCAACCGATATTTAACCCGCAAGATTTTAAAACTAAGACACCACTAATACATATAGATTGCTCTAGACAGAAAGAAGTGATCCAAAATGGGTCCGTCGTTCTCCGTATCGAATTTGAAACAAATACACCTTCAACAACTGATGTATCTGCTTATTGTTTAATTTTACATGAGAAGGAATTTACATACAATCCACTAACAAAAATAGTAAAGCAGTATTAATAAACAGATGTTGTAATTGTATATTATTTGATAGTATCAATTATAAATGTTAGTTTACGATGTATCGCTCACATGAAAACACGTTAAATAACTTTATAGATCATTTAAAAGAACTTAAAAATCAAATTCAGCAGTACGAAGCCCTAAAACAGGTTATTCGAAAACTTAAACAATTGAAAATATGAAACTTGTTATTGACATTCAAGGTTTTAAAATCGAGAATAATAAGTTTATTTGTAAAGAATTAGCGTGTTATTCAGGAGATAAAGTTATAGTATATATTTTTAAGCCTCCTTTCCCATTACGAATGTTACCTCCCAATTTAATTCAGCAGGTGACATGGTTAAGTAAACACCATCACTGCATTTCTTGGAATGAAGGTTATACCCCATTGTACGAGTTTAAAAAAATTATAAGGGAAATAACAGAGAAAGCTGAAATAGTCTATGTAAAAGGATTGGAAAAAGCGAATTACATAAGAAAATACTCTACTACACCTGTAGTCGAAGTAGGTGAATTTCCACCACTACCAGTATCGGAAGCAAAATGTTTTTACCACTCTGAAAAAAAATGTATATGTGCTCTTTCAAATGTATTTTTTATATATGATAATTTTGTAATGGAGTAAATTTTAATAAAAAAATTATATTTTATACTTTTTTATTTTTAAACTCAAACTACAATAATAAATTCTATCTATAGTTCACTTGTACCTACAGGATCCAGCCAAGCAACCTTCACACTCGTAGGAATGTTGACACCATGTACGCATGAATCATGGGATCCTTGGTGGTGTCAGGTGTTCCATGAGCTTAACAGTTCACAGGATTTTACCAAAACAACCTTCACATCTGCAAGGATGTTGATACCGCGCACCCTTCAATCGTTTTAGAATCCTTGGTGGTAGCAGGTCTTCTATAGGCTTAAGACGCTCCAATTGTTGGTATTGAACAAGTTTTGGGAAAAGGTCATCAAAAGTTGAAGTCTTTTTTTGGAATTGTTCCACCCAAAACCAAACTTCGGAAAGTTCAAAAATTCTTTGCAAAGCTGTGTCTAATAGATAACGCATTGTCGGGTATCTGTTAACGTACACACGCAACTTTATGCTTAGACACACATCATCAAACATGTTGTGTTGTCCGAGTTCACAAAGTACCTCTACCCAACAGTTTACACAAATTTTATTTAATTTTTTTTTGTTGGTGTAATATCCAATAGATGTTAGGTTATGTATCGATGTTTCACTGGTAACTAATTTATTCACTTTATCCATAATAAGTTCAACACTTTCTTGATGCATGGTTATAGTTATTTTTACTCATAAACTGATTTTATGATTACATCAATATAGTTATATACCATCAACCCCCCACTCCATCACATCAAAACAGGTTTTAAAACTTGTATCGCTAACTACAAATTTTAGAGGTGAACCAGTTTTTTAGCAAAGTTAGAGGTTAACCAACTTTCTTTGTTCCCAATGTAAATTTAAATCTAATAAGTAGTACAAAAATATTTTATAATTTATTACAAATTGTATATAAAACAGTTAGAATTACAATTACAGTTAAAAAACAATCATAAATTTTAAAGTTTTCAAGTTTCGGTTTTGATTTAATTAACATATTCGGTTTATCGTCAGGTTCAAATGTTTTCGATTTCAGTAGTCTTGCAAACAGACATGTTGAATACTTTATGTGTTCATCAATAGGTATATCGTATGATTCCCATTTGTGTATTTCGATTTTACAGTGGAAACAGCAAACTACATCAGCAACCCCTGTATGGTAAAACCCAGCTTTGCTTAACAACACGGGGTCGACTAGTCCTCTCCAATATTGAAATGATAGTAAACGATTCTCAAACGAACACATACTACCAAAGTTACCATCGTCAAGACACATGTTTGACTAAAAAAGTTATACGGGAATATAATTTATATAATATAAAATTAGAATGGAGGGGGGTATAAGCCCATATATTTTTAAACTCACCACATTAATAACACTAATTACGCTATAAAACAGAAAAAAATAATAACATTAATAAAGAGTAAAAACCAACAATAAAATATAAAACCTTGACAGCTTATTTATTCTTTTATTATCTAACTATCCGTAACCGGATATTCACCTTTCTTTGCCGTCTACCAACCTCTCGTATTACCAAAAAAGTAAAAAACCAACAATAAGAGATAAAACCAATAAAACTTTGACCGCTTTTTTAACTTTTTGTTACCTAACTACCCGTGACCGGATATTCACCTTTCTTCACCATCTACCTACCCACCTCCCACCCTCATTGTTTGATCTGGTAGTGGAGAGTGGTACCTGCCACAGAAATCGAAAATAGTCGCACTCAAGAGTTTGAGAGGTATAGTGATCTGTCCGTGACCGGATAATCATTTTTTGTCCACCTACCCAACTTCCACCCTTATTAGTCTGGTGGTGGAGGTGCTACCTGTGATAGGAATCGAAAATAGTCGCACAGAAGAGTACGAGAGGTGTACTGATTACGGGAATCTATTCTCCATCAAACATGTTAGTAAATGTTAATAGTGACGTATGTGATTCTAGCACGGACTGGGTGGTAAATAGCGACACTATTGATCCCGGCCCATGCGATTCTACAACAAACCTGCTGCGATCTGCATGGAGTCTCTCAACAATCCCGGAGGACTCTTCTTCAGAGGATGACGGGGTGGAGGATGAAATAGATGAAGAAAATAACGTTGATGATAATATGATTATAGAAAACGGACGTGTGTGTGAGATAGAAGAAATCTGTTGGCAACCTATGATTGTACCACCCGATCTTGTCGGTGTAATCATAGAACTTTAAGTTATAATAATTTGTAACATGTTAAATTATAATTTACTTTGTATACTTATATACCATCCGAAAATGTAATTGATAATAAATTATTTACAAACTTATTTCCACCCTTTCGTTACAACCTGCAAACTACAATTTTTACCGTTTTTTCATTTAAAACTAGATTAAATAGAACTTTAAATAAATGTTTAAATTAAATTTTATACTACAACCTGCTAAGTTATATTTTACTACCCAAACATAAAATTAATACTAAACTGTTTGATAATAAAAACTTATTTTTTACTCTTTAAGTTAAAAGCGGTTAAGATGGATACCAAATTAAAATTTATTACTTTTTATTTAAAACTACTTTTAAAGCGATCGAATTATGGTGTAAATGATGATATAAGCCTTACTAAGATGGAGAGAAGAAATTTTATAAAAATTAGACTGACCGAACTATAGAACTTGGTTCACAAAAAGTTTATTCAAAATGGTAATAAAGTTATGCTAGAATAATTATGAACTTGATAGGTATAAAAGCTTAATTTAAAATAATATTTTAACTTTTTTTAAAGTAAATTTGTTTATTACCCCCTTCGACATAAATATTATTTTATAAAAATTAAATACTTCTCAAGTTTAAAGTAAGAAAAACCAATGAAATTGTTAAATACGTTTTTATTAAAAATAAACAAATAAACATAAATATAAAATTTAATATATATACACTTAAAAAATAATTAATACTAACTAAAAATAAACATAAATACAAATATTGATCCAATATATACACTTTTAAAATCATTAATACTAACTATACAGGGTTGCAGGGACCACCTACGGGGTAGAATCTGTAACAAAGAAATAGCAACATTATAGAAAACAGCAATTAAAGAAAACAACAACATTTTAGCAAATTAAAATTCCGTAATAGAAAATTTGTAAAAATTCGTAAAACTGTTTTGTTATGCTCGTAAAAAGGAAAAGTTAGATTACGTAAAAAATTGTATTAATATATGAATAACGTTAATAGAAAAACGAATTAAAAATCCGTAATAGAGGATTTGTAAAAATTCGTAAAACTGTTTTGTTATGCTCGTAAAAAGGAAAAGTTAGATTACGTAAAAAATTGTATTAATATATGAATAGCGCTAATAGAAGAACAAATTAAAAATCCGTAATAGAGGATTTGTAAAAATTCGTGAAAAACTGTTTTATTATACATAAAAGTAAAAGTTAGATTAGGTCAAAAATTGTATAAAAAACTCACACAACATATACCGCTTTATGCACCTTCATCCCGCATCCCGCATCTCAGGACATCACCAGCGACATTTTTGTTGAATAAGTCTGTAACAAACGAAAAACGTAATCAGTATTGCAATTGTTAATATTAGCATTGCTCTAAATTTTGTTAGTATAGTCGGTTCGCTAAATTCAGGCACAATTAGATAGTGATTTTAGTAAGTAATTTTGTCAATTTGTTAAAATTTGTGAAAAAATAATTACTAAATAGTTAATAATTACTATAGCAAGATGTAGAACAAATTAGAATATTATAATGGTGTACAAAAATTAATGATCACGCTTAATAAAGAATAAATTAAAATTTCGTAATAGAAAATAAATTTAATTTTCGTTTGTAAAAATTCATGGAAAACATTATCACTATTGCGATTGTCATTATTAGCATTGCTGTGCATTTTATTAGTAAAATTGTTGCAACATGTTATAATTAAAAATTCTTACCTCGAGAATCTGACCTCACAGCATTGGCCAGGGAAGCTTTTATATTAATGAGATCCTGTGAAAGCCGGATATTCTCCTCGTGAAAAGCCTCGGAAATTTTTTCACCATATGAAAAAATGTTTTGGATGGCTTTTTTAAGGAGTTCACTTTCCTTTAAATTCTCATTTAACCTTTCCTGAATGCGGTCTTGATGACGTTCAAGAGCCGACACAAGTCCTCCCTTAAAATCCTCACATAATGCTTGGTGGTAAGCTTCTGCGCGGTTGGGGATTTGGAGAACTCTCATCACTACATTAGTGAGTGACGGCTCTGTTCTCGATATAAGCTCTTTTTCCCAGACTTGGGTCTCAGTCATAGGTTTCATGGGTATTTCCTCTTCAGCTTGGGGTTGAGTTATATGTGTCTGTGTTAACCCCTCTTCAGGTGATGATCCCAATTCGGAGATATTTAATATATCTCCGATAGAGGGGTAACCCTCGATAGAGGGTTTGTTGCAGGTTTGAAGTGAAGGGTGATCAGATGTCCCGTCTTCAGAGTCGGAAATATCTTCAAAAGATGTAGAGTGGTGTTTTGATGTTTGCACGCTTGGAGAAGCGTGCACCTCCGCCGCTACTTTGAAAGTTTGCGCCGCCACCGCTGTATTTTTTTTAATTTTTAGAATTAAGCGTCCCATCTCGCTGCGTGGCTGATTTAGGGGGAGTGTTTCGCTCCCCACATAAATGACGCTTTCCTCTGACGGCGCTCTCTTTCTGCTATCCCTCACTCCCGATACCGATGGAGGGACGAACGACGAATCAACACTAAATACATCCCGTCTTTTTTTCGACGGCGGCACCTCCGACTCTTCACACAGAACACGCTTTCCGACACTTACACATTGCGTGTGACATTTAAGAGTTTCGAAATTTAAAATATTATCTAAATCCATTTCACCGGCGGATGGAAAACAAGACTGGAATAATCGAGCGAACATCTCAAACTGCAATTTATAAGTGAACTCAACCAAACAAAGTGGTAGGGTAGATCCAGTTCTAAATCGACCCGACGCAATACCAGTTCTGAAACCAGTTCTCAAACAAAGAAAGGTGGATAACCGGTCAAGGCTTTGGTTTACCTAACACTGGTAGAGGTTTTTTGTTTTTTTTGTCTTAAATTTTTTTTTTTTTTTTTTTTTTTTTTTTTTTTTTTTTTTTTTTTTTTTTTTTTTTTTTTTTTTTTTTTTTTTTTTTTTTTTTTTTTTTTTTTTTTTTTTTTTTTTTTTTTTTTTTTTTTTTTTTTTTTTTTTTTTTTTTTCATTTTTTATATTTTTTTATTTTTGAGGTTTTTTTATTTTTGATCCTACCACCACCTTCCAACCACTCTAATGAAAGATCTTGACGGTTGGAGTACAAAACTATCGTTATTT
This sequence comes from Diabrotica virgifera virgifera, assembly GCF_917563875.1. Taxonomy (NCBI): domain Eukaryota; kingdom Metazoa; phylum Arthropoda; class Insecta; order Coleoptera; family Chrysomelidae; genus Diabrotica; species Diabrotica virgifera. The sequence continues at coordinate 31,151,541 of NC_065446.1, forward strand.
TTTAGAAAAAATCACGCATAGTGAGATAAAGCGGTAAAAATTGTTTTTTTATCCTACTTACACATTTCAACCACTCTAATGAAAGGTCTTGACGTCTAGAGTGTAAAGCTATCATTATTTTTAGAAAAAAATCAAGCATAGCTCGATAAAGCGGTAAAACCTGTTTTTTCATCTTACTACCACATTCCAACCACACTAATGAAAGGTCTTGACGTCTAGAATGTGAAGCTATCATTAATTTTTAGAAAAAAATCATACATATCGCGATAAAGCGGTAAAAACGGTTTCATCCTACCTCATAGTCAGTATATACTAATCAGTATATAAATACTAATCTGTTATTACTTGAAAATAACGAGGATATCCAGTTTAAAACTGGTATCCAACTGGTATTTCCAAAACTGGTATCACCAGTTTAAAACTGGTATTTCCAGTTCAAAACCGGTATTCGAAAACCGGTTTATATTTATACATCACACTTCTTTCGTTGTTGTTTATTTTTGTGTCATACGTTCACCAAGCTTCAGTCAAGAATCATGCAGTGCGACTCCTGTTTAAAAGTTTTATCCAGCAGAAGCAGTGTAACTCGACATAAACGGGAAAGTTGTCCACAACGGTTTAATAATAAAGTGAAAAAGGTGAAACTTTCAGGTGTTGATACATCAGCTAATATAAACTATTCGGCTACTGCAGAAGCAACTTCCCGTCCTACCGCAGAAGCATCTAATACCCGTTCAGTTAAGACTAGATCCAATATTATAGAATGTCAAGATTGTTATAAAAAAATTTGTGGAAGAGGGCTAACAGGACATTTACGTAGTAATTCACACAAAAGTGTTATTAATTATCTAGACAGTGGGGTTGAGAAACTATCAAGTTCGTTTAAAAATCGTATTAGTAGTTACCGTCTTACTAGCAGCAAACATCACACCGACCACTTGGAATTTTTTAATGAAATTGAGGGAAATGTTTTGAGTCTTCTACATAACTATTTACACGAATTTAAAGTGATAAAAGTTAATGTAGAACTTTACTCTATGTATACAATACCTGAAAAAGATACTTATGATTTAAAATCATTTAATACTCAAAATCAAATTATTACTATTTCTACTAATCTGAAACAAGCATATCAAGATTTTATTAGTGAAATATTACCCAAGGTTTCGGAAATACAAGAAAAGGATTCTGGATGGAGTCTTTTACAAATCCAATCATTAGAAGTTAATATCAATAAGTACAACCCTCTACGATCTTCTTCATATATCAGGTTGCCACGACAAATCGAGGTAAAAAAAGCGGTCATTAATATAATGAATAAAGATGAAGCATGTTTTGGTTGGGCGGTAAACGCATCCATTTTTAACCCGACAGGTAAATCCAATCTTACTACTTCTTATCCGCATTATACTAGTCTCTTACAGTTCCATAATATAGAATTCCCTATGAAATTGTCAGATATACCAAAATTTGAATTACTAAATAATATTTCAATTAACGTTTTTGGGGTCAGTGAATGTTTTAAAAATAATGTTACACAATTGGAAATCGTTGGACCACTGTATCATACAAAATCTAAAAAATCTACACATGTTAATTTATTACTTATTTTTGATGATAACGGGAATAGTCATTATTGTTATATTAAAAATTTATCACGGTTAATATCAAGTCAAAAATCACATCATAATGGTCAGACTTTTTTATGTAATGGTTGTTTACAATTTTTCTCATCCTTGGAACGTCTTCACAAACATGAAGACAATGATTGTAACTTTGTATATACTAAGCTTCCAACTACAGACATGATTCTCAATAAATTTGGACGTCTACAAAAAGAAAATATCTTACAGTTTTCCAACTTTCATAAACAAATGCAAGTTCCGTTTGTTATATACGCTGATTTTGAAAGTATACTACAACCGATACAACATGCGACACCTTCTGATAATTCCTCATTCACTGTTAAAACCTACCAGCACACACCATATTCATTCGGTTTTTATATTAAATGTTATTTTGATGATAGCTTATCACAACTTATTATTTACCGTGGTGATAATGTGGCTGAAACATTTATTCAAAAACTAGAAAAAGAAGTTTACACTATTTATCATAAATACCTTAAACATATTAAACCCATGAAAAAACTCACAACGGCAGAGGAATTACAATTTTTTGAAAGTAAGTGTTGTCACATTTGTGATAAACCATTCGATATTAACGAAATGAAGGTTAGAGATCATTCGCATTTAACGGGGTTGTTTTCGGGAGCAGCTCATAACGCTTGTAATTTAAATTACAAATTACCAAAATTTATTCCTGTTTTTATGCATAATTTAACCAATTACGATGCACATCTTTTTATAACAAAATTAGCTCAAAATAATGAAAAAATTGATGTTATTGCACAAACTAAAGAAAAATATATATCATTTACCAAATTACTTTTAGTTGATCGCGGTCTAGAGCAAAATACATATTTAAAATTAAGGTTTGTAGATTCTTTCAGATTTTTACCTCATTCACTAGATAATTTAAGTAAAACTCTCAACGGTGATCAATGTCTAGAGTTACGAAAATATTGTCGGTCAAATGAAGAGTTCGGATTGTTACGGCAGAAAGGTGTTTTCCCTTATTCATACTTGGATAACTTTTCAAAACTTAGTGAGGTATCTTTACCTGCACAAGAACAATTCTTCGATGTTTTAAAAGGTGAAGGTATTTCCGATGAAAAATATTTACGAGCTAAGCAAGTTTGGGAAGTTTTTGATTGTAAAAATTTAGGAGAGTACTCTGATGTTTATTTAAAATCGGATGTTTTATTATTAGCTGATGTTTTTGAAAATTTTCGGCGTAATTGTTTATTTAATTATAAATTAGATCCTGCTCAATATTTAACAGCTCCATCACTTAGCTGGGATGCCATGTTGCGTAAAACTAATATTCAGCTTGAATTATTAACAGATATTGATATGCTTCATTTTTTTAAAAAGGGTATACGTGGAGGTATAAGTCAATGTAGCACTAGATTTGCTACTGCAAATAATCAGTATTGTGAAAATTATGATTGTTCTAAACCTACTTCCTATATTCTTTATTTAGACGCAACAAATCTTTATGGTTACGCTATGAGTCAATATCTTCCACATGGCGATTTTCGGTGGTTAGATGGTGTAGAAATCACTAATTTTGATTGTTTATCAATCGATGATGAATCTCCGAAGGGGTATGTTTTAGAAGTTGATTTAACATATCCTGAAACATTGCATGATCATCACAACGACTTACCGTTTTGCCCTGAAAATATAATACCTCCTAATGGTAAAGATCCCAAACTTGTATTAACGTTGTTACCGAAACATAAATATATTATCCATTATAGAAATCTAAAACAATGTGTTGAACAAGGGTTAAAGGTAGCTAAAATTTATCGAATTCTAGAATTTTCTCAATCACCGTGGTTAAAACCTTATATTGAATTGAATACGAATTTACGCAATTCCTCAGATAATGAATTTGATAAAAGCACATATAAGAATTACACCAACTCTATTTATGGGAAAACTATGGAAAACGTTGATAAAAGGGTTGATATTAAACTATTATCCCACTGGGAAAACTTACCCGGTAGTATCGGTGCTGAAGGATTTATTAGTATGCCGAATTTCCACTCAGTTTCAATATTTTCTGACAATTTAGTCGCAATTCAAATGAATATTTTAAAAATTGTTTACGACAAACCCGTATATGTCGGTTTTTCGATTTTAGAAATATCCAAAATTCGTATGTATGATTTCTTTTACAACTATATTAAAGCTAAATATATGGGTGATGCAACCCTTTTGTATACCGACACTGATTCTTTAATTTTACATATTCAAACAGAAAACGTGTACCGCGATATTAAAGAAAATCTTGATTTATTTGATACATCTAATTACCCAGTAGATAATATTTTTAATATACCCAAAACACCATCAGTAGTTGGTAAATTAAAGGATGAGTTTAAAGGTCAACCAATTACAAATTTTTGTGGTACTGGTGCCAAAGCTTATTGTGTGACATTGAGTAACAATAAACATTTTAAAAAAGCAAAAGGGATTTCCAAAAACGTTATAAATAAATCTTTAACATTTACGGATTACAAACAAGTGGTTGATAATGCTAATGCAAAGATTTATCGTAAAATGTATACATTTAAGTCACATTTACATGAAATGTATACCGAGTTAAAAAATAAGGTTGCTTTAACTTCCCACGATGATAAGAGGTATGTTATACCTGGGGCTATTAATACATTAGCGTGGGGTCATTACAAAATAGATGCCTTTATACCTGACCAACAACAAAACAATCTCGATTATTTAATCCAACAAGCTAAACTACTTCTACCAGAACAAGAAAATAATGATGGACGCGAATTTTATGTAGATAGTTTTGAAATGGATTTATTATGAAATCGTAGTGGGGGACTAACCATCTGTTGGTGGGGGGTTTTAGTTTATAACGTGTTGTAGAGAAAACTTATACAGTTGTTCTTCAGCTTCACTGCTAGTAACTTGTATTTACAATGTGGATGTGTTACGTTACCGACATAGAAGTTACGGATTTAAAGAGTGGTGTCGAAAGTTTACACCAACTTTTCTCCAATTTGGAATTTGATGCTTCTCATGAAGCCATTTATGGTGCAGTGCGTCCATCCCCATATTCTTCAGAATATTGTACAGAATTAGCTAGAAAATATGAAAAAGGTGTTGAAATTTGTGACTTATATCTTAAAAACCAAATCTGTTTATATGGATTTGTATCGTTACTAAAAGTTGTAGAATTGGATGGTTATTTAATTCGAATAAAAAAATTTCTCCCATCTGCTTTATATGGGGAAGAAGGAAATAACGAAGGTGATACTTGTAGTAATGAGGGCATTGATGTAGACATTCATGATTCTGAAGATGGTTCAAGTAAATCATAAACGTAATAATATTATAATTAGATTTTATTGTACCAGTGATAGTAATTAATAAACACATTTTTTGTACTAATAACTGTTTTATTTTAATGAGGTGAACTCCCACTACATATTCTCAGTACTAAATGAAACTACCTTGTTGGGTGTAGATGGTGTAAATGTATTAAATAAAAATCAATTGTTACTAATTCTTGTTTATTTAATATATTTTACCTCCCCCACCCTTCATTCCTCAATAGTCGTTGACTTCTTAACCGTTTGTTAACTTCTTGACCGGTCGTTGACTTCTTGATCGGTCGCTGTCTTCTTGACCGGTTGTTGACCTGGTCAATGGTGGGAGGTATACAAAATGGTGGGAGGTATAAAGTGGTGGGGTATAATGTGATGGGAGGTGTAATGTGGTGGGGGTATAAAATGGTGGAATGAGAGTTCTGGCCGCACAACCCCCACCCCTTTTTGTACCCCCCACTCCTACCCTGTATACCCCCCACCTTTGTATAATTAGGGGTGGGGGTATACAGGGTAGGAGTGGGGGGTACAAAAAGGGGTGGGGTTGTGCGGCCAGAACTCTCATTTGCCCACTACTATTTTTAAAACATTTAAAGGGTTTATATCCAAGTATTTTTGGTAGCTCAGCATGTGATTAACCTGTGTCAGCTCTGACGATGATCTTTTTAGATCGAAAACGTCCTGTTATTGTGATGTAGCCCTTTAAAGGATTTTAATAAATTATATAGCTTTTATAAAGGATAAGTCCTGTTGCTTTTGTTCTAAGTTCTGTTGGACGTTGGCTGTGTGCTGGGAAATCGGGTGTTTAGAAAGTCAGTGGGAAAATTTTGTACAATAGATGTAAAAAAAGACAATGTTTTTCAAACGTGTACTTTATTTTATAATTATTAGTTAATTGAATTTTTATGTTAAATAATCAATAAATAAATACATAATAAATTCATAATATTGTATTTTAATTATATTTAACCTGATATTTTCTCCATAATCTAACAGGAGAGTAAAAATGTATTACAAATAATTACAAAACATACTTTATATTCTTTCTTTATATCAAAATATAACACTGATGATTATTCTATGTTTAATTATACACATACTATAGCTAGAACGTATTTGTCCTATATCATGCATGTAAAAAATCTATATAACTTTTTAGAATTTCTATCAGAGCAAATATTTGTTTGTGTAAATTATTAAAAAAGGAGGACATGCAAAACAATAAAATTTTTATTCCAAGACAGACAAATCTATAGACTATACTTAGTTTATTTAAGATGAACCTTATTAATTCCATCTGCAGCGAAAGGGTTAAAAGGATGGAGAATAACGTTCTTTGCAACTTGCCCTGTCGTATTTGAACCATTTGAACTCATTTGTTGATATTTGAAATCAGCGTGAGTTCTGAGTTCGACGGATGCTTATATTAGTATGGTATAGTTAGACCCAAACCCAGACATCCAAAGTGAAAGTTATCCTCCAACACCAAATTGTTCTATATGGTCCACATAATGTTCAGAAAAAAGTCACACCATTTTGAGCGTCGGATTTGGGGGGAGAGGGGGGAGAAATCTGCAAATTCGTAGTTTTTTACGTTTCTCGTCAATATTTCTAAAACTAAGCGGTTTAGCATGAACAACCCTCTACACAAAATTGTTCTACATTAAATTTGAAATAAAAAAGGCCCTATGCATAACCCTTCTAAAATGAACGGTTCCAAAGTCACGGAGGTAGTATAGTATAATTGGTCCAAAAAAAGGCCTAACCCAGACATCCAAAGTAAAAGTTTTCCTTCAACACCAAATTGTTCTATATGGTCCACATATTGTTCAGTAAAAAGTTACACCATTTTGAGCTTCCGGTTTGGGGGGAAGATGGGGGAGAAGTCGGTAAATTAGTAGTTTTTTTTACGTTTTTCGTCAATATTTCTAAAACTATGCTTTAGCGTAAGGAATGTTCTATAGAAAAATGTTCTACATAAAATTTAAAACAAAAAAGGTTCCATACATAATTGTTATAAAATCAACGGTTCCAGAGTTACGGAGGGTGAAAAGTGGAGGTTTTCGATACTTCTTATATTTACCGATTTCTCCTCCCTCTCCCCCCAAACCCGACGCTCAAAATGGTGTGACATTTTTCTGAACATTATGTGGACTATATAGAACAATTTGGTGTTGGTGGATAACTTTCACTTTAAATGTCTGGGTTTTTGGTATAGTTATATCATAAATATTGCCCAAAGAATATAAAAAGTATCGAAAACCTCGACTTTTCACCCTCCGTAACTCTGGAACCGTTGATTTTATAACAATTATGTATAGAATATTTTTTGTTTTAAATTTCATGTAGAACATTTTGGTATATAACATTGTTTACGCTAAAGCATAGTTTTAGAAATATTGACGAACAATTTAAAAAACTACTAATTTACCGGCTTCTCTCCCATCTCCCTCCCAAACCGGACGCTCAAAATGGTGTAACTTTTTACTGAACAATATGTGGACCATATAGAGCATTTTGGTGTTGGAAGAAAACTTTACATATAGAACATTTTGGTGTTGGAGGAAAACTTTTACTTTGGATGTTTGGGTTAGGCCTTTTTTGGACCAGTTATACTATACTACCTCCGTAACTTTGGAACCATTCATTTTAGAAAGATTATGCATAGGGCCTTTTTTATTTCAAATTTAATGTAGAACAATTTTGTATAGAAGGTTGTTCATGCTAAACCGCATAGTTTTAGAAATATTGGCGAAAAACTTAAAAAACTACGAATTTACCGATTTCTCCCCCCTCTCCCCCACAAATCCGACGCTCAAAATGATGTGACTTTTTTCTGGACATTGTGTGGACCATATAGAACAATTTGGTGTTGAAGGATAACTTTCACTTTGGATGTCTGGGTTATGCCATCTTTTGGATCAACTATATTATACTATATAACCAAAATTACAAAATACACTAAGCATCAAAATTAACGCACCACCTTAAAAATGGGACATTTTTGATGTCTCGTATTTCCTAAACCTGTTGTCCGATTTGAGTGATTTTTTTAGTATATGACAGCTTTATTCTTCAAGAATATCAATGTAATAACATTGTTGCTAAACAGGTAAGTGTCATTGTATACCGGGTGTAACAATGATAGTGTATTTTTTCCACAAAGTTTGGAACACCCTGTGGAATATTCTAGCGTATATAAAATATTGTAATTAAAACTCAACTGTAGGCTTAGGCTTTTTTAATATTTTGCTTTTTAATTCCTTAGTTTATGTGGGATAATAAAAAAGTTAGGTACTTTAACAACTAACCATGTTATTCATTAATACAGGGTGTTTCTAAATCAGTGAGACAAACTCTTCGGGGTAATTCTGCATAAAAAAATAATGACCGTTTGCTTTATAAGCATATGTCCGCAAATGCTTTGTTTCCGAGACACGGGATGTTGAATTTTTTCTTACAAACTGTCTATTTATTTATTGCTCTAAAACTGGTTCAGATATGCAAATGAAATTTAGTAGGTTTTAAGAGGTAGTTATTGCGCATTTTTGACATATAATTAAGAATTTTATATTCACCAGTGGCGTGCATACGGGTCTAAACATTTTAGATACATCCCGTATGCACGCCAATGGTGAATATAAAATTCTTAATTGTATGTCAAAAATGCGCAATATACAGGGTGTTTCATTAATAATTGTCCATATAGTAACTGGAGAAATCTTAGCACAAAATACGAAGATTTAACCTAAAACACTTAAATAAAATGTGGTTCCTTACTGAGTTACAGGGTGTTTTATCTAAAATATTAAAAACTATTTTCGCTCAGCATTTTAAAACTATTTGAGGTATCCGTTTCATACTTGGCAGAAAGTGCGAATACTAGACACCCTACTAATTTATGATAAACAAACGTTTCTAGCTACTACCAGAGGCGTACGACAGGGGATGGTGAATGGTTGACCCTTCTCAAATTCTACGTCACTGGAGGAATTACTATTTTAGTGCCATTTTTAGATTCTCCAATACTTTTTACGTAAATAATATACTCTTCATTGGTAACGATAAAGTCATTAGTTTTCGAGATATTTGAAGTTAAATATGAAATGGCACAATTATTTTGATTAATTTATAATATGATTAAAATTTAAAAATTATTTGTACCCAGTACTTTAAAACTATTTCGCGCATCCTTATCATAATTGGCAGAAAGTGTAGGTACTGTACACCCTACTAAATTAAGATAAATAAACGTTTCTAGCTACTACCAGAGGCGTACGACAGGGGATAGTGGCTGGTTGACTCTTCCCAAATTCTACGCCACTGACGAAATTGCTATTTTAGTGTAATTTTTTGATTTTGCAATACTTTTTATGTAAATAATATACTACTCATTCGTAACGATAAAATGATTAGTTTTCGGAATAATTGAAATTAAAAATTAAGCGATACAATACACTAATCAAAATAACCGTGTCGTTTGATTTTTAACTTCAAAGATCTCGAAAACTAATGACTTTATCGTTACGAATGAAGAGTATATTATTTTCATAGAAAGTATTGGAGAATCCAAAAATTGAACTAAAATAGCAATTTCGCCAGTGGCGTAGAATTTGGAAAGGGTCAACCATTCACTTTCCCCCGTCGTACGCCTCTGGTAATAGCCATAAACGTTTGTTTAACATAATTTAGTAGTTTGTACAGTACCTATACTTCCTGCCAAGTATGAAAAGGATACGTCTAATAGTTTTAAAATGCTGAGCAAAAATAGTTTTTAAATTTTTAGATAAAACACCCTGTAACTCAGTAAGGAACAACATTTTATTTAAGTGTGTTAGGTTAAATCTTCGTATTTTGTGCTAAGTTTTCTACAGTTACTATATGGACAATTATTAATGAAACACTCTGTATACCTCTTAAAACCCACCAAATTTCATTTGCATATCTGAACCGGTTTTAGAGCAATAAATAAATCGTCAGTTTGTCAGAAAAAATTCAACATCCCGTATCTCGGAAACGAATCATTTGTGGACATATATTTGTAAAGCAAACGGTCATTATTTTTTCATGCAGAATTACCCCTTAAAGTTTGTCGCAATTATTTAGAAACACACTGTATTGATGAATAACATAGTTAGTTGTTAAAATATTGTCCTTTTCATGAGCATTTTTCAGTGCGTAACAAATGATAGGAAAAAGGGTAAGTCCGTGATAATACACATTTATGACATTTATTCTAACATGACATTTTAGTTAAATCTGACAGTTGTCACATTTTATTTTCAATTTGGAATAAAAACAAATCAAATGTGTTTCTTGCATTTATAAAATGGTATTTTCTTTGATTTCTATAGTCTTATAAATTATACAGATTATATTTGTAATATTATTATCTAATTAAAAAAAATTATTGTTTTTATTATGGCGCCATCTATCGACAACTAGAATAAATGTTGTAAATGTCTGTAATCAAGGACGTGCCTTTTTTTCTGTCACATACAATTTAATGCGTTAGAAAGAAATCGAAAAACTGTGACGCACTGAAAGATGATCATGAGAACAAGAATACCTAACTTGTTTAATATCCCACATAAGCGAATGAATCAAAAAGAAAAATATTAAGAAAGTCTAAGGCTACAGTTAAGTTTTAATTTTAATATTTTATATACGCTACAATATTCCACAGGGTGTTCCAAACTTTGAGTAAAAAACGCAATATCATTTTTACACCCGGTATACAATGACACCCGTTTAGCAATAATATTATTACGTCGAAATTCTTGAGGAATATAGCTATAATATACTAAAATATCACTCAAATCGGACAACAGGTTTAGGAAATATGAGACATCAAAAATGCCCATTTTTAAGGTGGTGCGTTAATTTTGATGCTTAGTGTATATACAAAAACTGATAATGACTTGTATTCAGAATTAAGTATAATGCACGATAAAATTATGAAACCGGATGTTTATATTTCAGGTTTCTAGAAAACTAAATTCTACAAACAATTGTATGCTGCCACCACTACCATATAATGATTCATATAACTTGATAAACTTTTGTAAAAGTCTTTTACACTTGACAATTATTTGCACTGAAACCATATTGTGTAACTATCAAACAAAAATTATTCAACTCTATTGACAGCAATTTGTTGAAACTCAATATTTCACAGTAGTTTTGTTATCTGAAATTGCGGCAATATTTTTTACTACTTTTACACATACTATGATAGTACAATATTGATAAAAAATAAGATTTGCTATATTACATTCATAGCTATACAGTAACCGCCACGCTACTAGACACACGGGTACATTGAGCTAATACAGTCCTGGACCCTTCGCTTGTTGCACTGTTTACTTTTATGTCTAGCGACGTCCAGAACGTCAGTAAATGTATAGAAACCGAATATAAACATAGAAAGTTGACAGATTATAGAACAGCTGTATTTGAAGTTTATAGTTGTCGTTCTGTTAAAGTTGTAAAAGTCATAAAGTATGGTAATATTATTGGCGTTTGAATACATTTATTTTAAAGCAGAGTTACACTACTATTAATTAATGCATTTTTTGTTTGGAAAAACAATTATTTTGAATAGTTTTATGAGAGTCACATGACATGACAAGACATGAAAGTCAAAGGTGAGAACAGGCCGGTTTAGCCTAAGCCAGAAATTAGATACCCGTGTGTTTACTAGCGTGAGGCTTACGGTATATGCAAAGTTAATGTTTAGAATCTAGAAATGATCGAACGTACATTGTTCACTATAGATGCGCTAATCATATTTCTAAGAGAAAACATGACATATATAAGTGTTGCTCAGACAAACACTATAGACGCGGAGACAGCGCTGAAAAATCTCTTTGAATTTACTAAGCTAAATTTTTCACAGTTGATTACTGTGATTGTGTAGAGAAACATACTGCGGTCGGTCAAGCGAAACGTAGAACAGGGGTTACTGAGAGGGTATCAAAGTTGCTTTTCTACGAAGGTAATTAAATCCATTTACTAAGGCTGAAAATCAGTACACACCAATGAACTGTCAATACGGATGGAATAGGCACAAAGACAACTAATGCATCCACGATAAAAGAGAGAGGTCCTAGAGAGAGACAGACAAGGTGGTGGAAACTTTGACAGGCCGTGTAATTTGAGTTGCCTATATCAACTTAAATCGGGGAAATATAAAAGTCTAAAATATAAAAGTAACATAAAAACATAATCAAGGACTTCTTCACTTAATATAAAACAGTCACTAATTTAGTATTTAAATAGTTTTAAAATTATTTAACTCCCAAATACTTTAGGAAAGTAGGTATTTGTTTTGATAAATACAAATAACAATTCTGAAAAGTATCTAAACACCAAGTATGGCACTGTGTACTATATTTATCCCCTAAATACAAAAAAGTGGTTAAATTTTGAAATATGTACTGCCAATCAGCATTAGGCCTTAGCCAAGTTAAAATATTCAACGAACTGTAAATACTGATTCAATCGGGTCCATTTATATAGGCAACTCAAATTACACGGCCTGTCAAAGTTTCCACCACCTTGTCTGTCTCTCTCTAGGACCTCTCTCTTGTATGTTGGTGTCAATCTTGCTTCACTATTTGAATGGGACATGGCCATTCCATCCGTATTGACAGTTCATTGGTACACACATTCTAAATTGAATATAAATAAAAGTTATTATAGTCGGTCAGCTGTATGACGGGACAGAGCCGGTCGGTCGGCCCCAATGAATGTACAGGCTTATTCACTGTATTTTGACCCCATTGTAAACTGCTTTATTTACAGAATTAGAAAAAATGTAAAATACAAAAGTTATTCGATTTTTTAATTATAATTTTTTGACATATATATCGTACTAGTGACGTCATCCATCTGGGCGTGATGACGTAATCGACTATTTTTTTAAATGAGAATAGGGGTCGTGTGCTATCTCATTTGAAAGGTTATTCAATTCTCTATCCATCCATCCATCCAATGGCACTACAGCCCAAATCGAGCCTTGGCCTCCTTCAATAAGCTTCTCCAATCATTTCGATTTACCGCTGTTCTTTTCCATGAACGCGTTCCCAGAAAGTTCCTGGCATCCTCATCGACTTCGTCTTCCCATCTCTTTTTAGGTCTTCCAACAGGTCTTCTTCCCTGCATTCTTGCATTCAGCATTCAATTCTCTATACAGTACTATAAACATTAACATCATTATTTATACAGGGTGTCCTAAAAATTTTTGAATTATTAATTAAACAATTAATTTAATTAAAAACATTTTTTTTGGACAACCTGTATAATTAATCATGTTAATGTTTATATTACTGAATAGGGAATTGAATAACCTTTGAAATGAGCTAGCACTCGACCCCTATTCCCATTTAAAAAAATAGTTCATCACGCCCCAATGGATGACCTCACTAGTACGATATATATGTCAAAAAATCATAATTTAAAAATAGAATAACTTTTGTATTTTACATTTTTTTCTAATTCTGTAAATAAAGCAGTTTATAAGGGGGTCAAAATATAGTGAATAACCCTGTACATTCATTGGGGCCGACCGACCGGCTCTGTCCCATCATAAAGCTACTTTTGTATTTTACATTTTTTTCTAATTCTGTAAATAAAGCAGTTTACAAGGGGGTCAAAATATAGTGAATAACCCTGTACATTCACTGGGGCCGACCGACCGGCTCTGTCCCGTCATACAGCTGACCGACTATAATAACTTTTATTTATATTTAATTTAGAATGTGTGTACTGATTTTCAGCCTTAGTAAATGGATTTAATTACCTTCGTAGGAAAGCAACTTTGATACCCTCTCAGTAACCCCTGTTCTACGTTTCGCTTGACCGACCGCAGTATGTTTCTCTACACAACCACAGTAATTAACTGTGAAAAATCTAGCTTTAGTAAATCCAAAGAGATTTTTCAGCGCTGCCTCTTGGACTACTAGTATATGTTGGTCATACTGCATTCCACCAGCATACTCAGCAGGAAGTCCAATATTTCTTCCAGCCATATAATGATTATGAGAATTAATAATTATTATTTTGATCGATAGATATGAAATGTCATGGACTATTCAAGGACGACTTCCAGGTATCAGTAGAGTTAGAAGTAACGGCTTGCTGTAATTGTACCACTCTCTACAGAACAAAATTTGTTTTGTGATTTTCATGAATTGTAAGTTTTTACTTAGTCAATTAGTTTCAAGGTTTATTTTCAAGATTACTTATAGGCTATTCGGGAATAATCGGTATTTCACATTACGTAAAAGTAACTTTTTAAATATGCCTAGGAAGGAGGAAAACCAGGAAAAGAAACAAAAGACGCTAAATCTATAGAAGCTCTTTGTGGTAATAAGTTGGAATAACCTAAGGGGTTATTCTCAACATGAAAGTGTTGATACAGGCATGCCGGGATATGTTTTTAAATGTGTTAACTTGTTTTACCGATTACAGGAAAGCTTTCGATATGATCCGACATAAAAAATTATCAAAATATTAACAAGACAAAACAATAATAGTAAATCTTTTCAGCATCAGAACGCAAAAGCAACAAAAGACATGAATTTGTCAAAAGATATATTAATCATGACTGGGGTTCGACAAGGCTGCGTGTTGTCACCTCTTTTGTTCAACTTGTATTCTGAAAACATCTTCCAGCAAGCGTAGTATAAAGGACAACTAGGTATTATTCTTAGCAGTGCAGTTATAATTAATAATGTTGGATACGTACATGATACTGTACTTCTAACACACTGTGATACTTGTAATAACTGTTAAACTGCGTGACACAAGAGTGGAGAGATGGAGTTTAATTTGAACATCAACAAGTTTAAGTGCCCTGTTGTAGCCCAGCAGTGGAAATAATATTCTGGAATATGACTGATATACACACAATGGCTATGATGCACGGAACTGAATGTTGGGCAGTGAAAAAGAAAGAGGAACAACGAATGCATGTGGCGGAACTGAGAATGCTTAGATGGATGAGTGGAGTGACAAAGAAGGATAAAATTAGAAATGAGTATATTAGGGGAAGTCTAGGTGTGGCACCAATTGATGCCAAAATGAGAGAGCATAGGTTAAGATGGTTTGGTCATGTTCAACGTCGAGACGTTAATCACCCAATACGAAGAATAGCTGAAGTGCAGATTCCTGGAAGGAGTAGGAGAGGAAGACCAAAGAAGACCTGGGGGAGGCGATAATGCAGGACATGTTGGTAAAGGGGATTAACATTGATATGACCCAAGATAGAATTGTGTGGAGAAATGCAATTAGGGAAGCCGACCCCGCATAGGGATAAGGCAAAGAGAATGATGAATGATGACACACAATGGATTAGCATTTTCATTAAGTGCACATTATCTAAGGATTCGTATTCTATTATATACGAATTGTATTATTGAATATAATTGAATTATATTATTCGTATTGTATTATAAGAAGTTTTTTATTAAAATTAGGACGGGAATTGGTGAAAGAAAATGTTATCTACAGATATGAAAACACAAATAATATGCTCTCTCTGTTAAATGTTTTTGTTGCTCACTCTGTGAAAAATTTCATGTCTTTGTCTTGCAACGAAAACTATTTTTTTAAAGAAGAAATAAGTACTTTGTTTGTAAAATTATGTTTCATACTGTAATAAACAAGTTCTAAGTATATTTAAAATCAATTTCCCCGACATACACATTACAGATGGGGTGTAATTGCACCCCGCACCGTTGTTTACGTAAGAATGAAGGCAGCGACTTATTACAGATAAGGAAGAAATAGTTACAGACTCCAGATACACCGGAAAAACAATCGTATTATCATTATTATAGACCCCCAAAGACTTAAGCGCTTACATTTCAGGCGCGGAATTTAATAAACAAAGAAGTACAGAACCAGAAATATACGGGAGCATAGTTATAAAGTCTAATCTAAACATCCCAACCATCTACTAATTTCATCGATGGGGCATTATATAGCAGAGTTGGGCATTCGAATAACCTTACTCAGATCAACTGGCAATTCGCAGAAAACTGCAAAATAAAAAGGTGTAGATATCCTGCTATAAGAAGGGTGACAGAAGCAATAGACTCGGTAATAGTCCGTTCGCTGATGGCAAAATATTGCAAAACCTATAAATTTTAAAGAACCACTTAGATTGACATGAAATTTGGCATACACATAGGTAATATGTCAAAGAAGAAAAGTGATATTGTGCCGATGTGTGCTTTGAATACAAATTGGACAAATTGGTAAATGGACAAATTGAGTAATTCTAAGCAACTTTTGTTCTATAGCATTTTTTCACTTAGTTAATACTTTTCGAGATATTTGCGAGTAAATATGTTCATTTTTCAACAAAAAAAGAAACACATTTTAGACGGTTTTTTGCAAATAAAAAAGTATTTTATCGAAAAAAACATTCTTAGCAAAAATATAGGCCAAAAATGTGAACAAAAATGTAAAAGATCAATGTAACAGTAAAAGATCAGTTGTAACTAATGAAAAATACGTTCATACTCGCCAAATTCCAAATTGAATATTTCAACGTGAAATAACCACAAAATAAACCAGTTTTTGGGGAAACTTTTTTAAAATGTTTAAAAAAGCTTTATTTTTATTTTTAAAAAAGTTTCTATCATAAAATTAAGGTAGTTACGCTCCAAATAAGTCCCTTTTTTTTTGGAAAAAAATCGTGAAATTCACCTCCTAATTAGCATCACAAATGAAATTAATCGTTACCACTTCACATGTTGCTTTACTCGTGTATGTATTGTTTATATGATCTGTAAGTTTCACCGGTTTAAAGTGCTTATTTTTGAAGGGGTGGTAGTTGAAAGGGCTTGAACTAGCCATTATTCACGAATATATGCAAATTTTGAACAGCCATATCTCAACCAATATTTGTCTTAAAGAAAAACAAAAAATCCAAAATATTCAGAAAACAAAACCTACATTTTTTATTCTGTGTGATTTTTGGTTATCACTAATAAATTGTAAGTTATTTTGAAAATAAAGCATTTATTTCAAAATTAAAAAAAAATATTTTAAAACCAAATTTTTTTAAAAATAAGCCCTTTGAACCGATACAACTTCCAGATCATATAAATAATACATAGGTAAAGTAACTTGAGAAGCGGTAACGATTAATTTGATTTAAGATGCTAATTACGGGGTGACTTTCCCGAGCTTTTTTGACTAAAAAAAAGGGAACAACTTTATTCTGACAGTATCTTGCTTACCATTGATGTTGGAAACTTTTTAAAAAAACAAAAATAAAATTTTTTTAAATACTTTAAATAAGTTAGCATAAAGTTTTCCCCAAAAAGTGCATAATTTTTTGATTATTTCACGTTGAAATATTCGCTTTGAAATTTGACGAATATGATTTTTAATTATTTTTAGCTATTTTTATTAGCTACAACTTTACTTCTGCTGGGTCTAGAGGCTTCAAGCTTACACCATTTTTTCAATTATTTATAAGCTATATTTTTGCTAAGAATGTTTTTTCCATAAAATACTTACTTTTTGAGTTATTTGCGAGAAACCGTCTAAAAATGTAGTTATTTTGTTTAAAAATTAACATTTTAACTCGCAAATAACTCGAAAAGTATTAACTTCGTGAAAAAGTGCTATAGAACAAAAGTTGGTTAGAATTAGTCAGTTTATTCATTTTCGGACTTATTTTGAACGTATATTTTTTCACCCCCGAGAAGGCGCGAAACTCGCCCCCAGGGCAAAAGCCCACATCGGCACAATATCACTTTTCTTCTTTGACATGTTTCCTATGTGTATGCCAAATTTCATGTCAATCCAAGCGGTTATTTAAATTTGGAGCAAAAACCGTGATTCAATGGACTATAATGGGATAGCATATAAATATATAAAGTATTTTATTCTGGTTTAAATTTCAGAATTAATTGTATACTAATTTTATAAATAAGTATATTATAAAGTTTCGCAAGACTAAAAAGAAATTTTAAAATCCATTATTTCTTTAGCATCAATATCCAAAACTTAACACACCTCATGTAAAAGAGCGAAACTAAAAATATATAACGTAGAATGAAGTAAACACTTCTGTAGTATGTAGGTATATATGAATTTATTAAGAATTCTTAAAATATATCCGCAAAGTGGTGGAAAATTACAAAACACAAAACGTTTTCAGTCTAAACTGACCATCATCAGTGTGAACGTCCGGTGTACAAATATTTGGAACTAGCCACTTCATTAGGTGTAAAAACCTCTAAATTACATTGTTGTTGTATTTAACATTATAAAGTAAGCGACATTAAGTCGATGTATTAAGATTATTGAGAACCATGTGGATGTATTTCATCCTAACTCGAAAGATGCACGTACTGCTCGGGTGAGAGGAACCAACCACAAGGTTCTCAATATACTTAATACATCGACTTAATGTCGTTTACTGTATAATGTTAAATACAACAACAATGTAATTTAGAGGTTTCTACACCTAATGAAGTGGCTAGTTCCAAATATGTACTTGTACACCGGACGTTCACACTGATGATGGTCAGATTAGACCGAAAACGTTTTGTATTTTGTAATTTGCCACTACCTTGTGGATGAATTTTAAAGAATTTTTAATAAATTCATATATACCTACATACAACAGAAGTGTTTATTTCATTCTACGTTGTCTTATCGAAGGTATACAGCCAACTACAGGGTTTACCCTTTTTAAAGTTCTAAAAATATATAAACCCTTTAACGATAATATCCTCTGTGTCATTGAACCTCTACGACGCTGTCATTTTCAATTTGGGCATGACCACCCTGTTGGTGACCATTTCCATTGTCTTCCTTTTTCTCGTAGGATGGCGGGGCCACTATTGGAATAGCTGCTTTCGGACGCTTTTGATGAATTTGTCGTTGTTGAGCAAGTTGTTGATCGGCCGAATAATAAGTTATACCTCCTTGAGGTTGATATAATTCGGTTGGGGGAGTCTAGAAAAAATATAAAATTTACATACGTGGTTGGAAGTACAAGAAATGAATGCAAAGCAGATACATTTTGCAATGAAGCAAAATGTTGAATACTCTATATAGTCTAGGCGCCAGAGGGGTCACCGTGTCATATTCAATTCTGATGGACAAACTCAACGGTTTCTTATGGATTTTTGGCTGCTGATTACGAATTTCGAGGGGGGATTTCGATCCGAGTGGTCAAAAAATTGTTATAAACAATTTAATTGTTTATAAATTGTTTATAAGGCTCTGGCTCATAAACTAAAAGAGATAAAAAAAATGTTTCAAATAAAATTTGTACCTTAATAAAAAACGAAGAAAAAACCGTTCACTAAACTTAAATCTAACAATTAGAACTCAAGATACTGTAAAATTAGTGCACAATGCAAATTGCATATTGCAAAATAAGTATTTTTCGAAGCTTTATCGATCGTAACTCGGCTTCTACGCATTCAAATAAGTCTTAGAAGGTGTCGTTTTAAATCTGAATTAACAGGCTTCCAAACGTTGTTAAATTACTTGATCTTCATTTGTTTTAAAGTTATACCCGTTTGAAGTTACAATTTTCTTAAAAATATTGTACATTCATTTGTTTATAAGGGTTTCAAGCAAATTTGAGCTATAACCATTTATACTTTAATGAACAATAATGATAGAAAAACTCAAAAGGGACAATTTGAGGTTATGAAAATGTTCACAAGTTTATTTTTGGCCAAGATGTCCATTTTAATGTCGCGCGCTATGAGGCGCAAGATCGGCTCACCGCGTAAAGGTTCACGCGCTAACTTCTCGATGCAAATTATAATTTCTATGTATACATACGTTATTTTCATTTTTCATTTTTGAAGATCCTAATAAAATTTTATCATAAAATTCTTATAATTAAATGATCATACTGTACCTCGTATCACCTTTTATTCTATTTACATTGTCTTCTATTTTTTGCACTAAATGAGAAAAAAACATTAAAAACTAATATTTCAGAAGTATAACTAAAAAGTAAGTTGATATTATTTATTAATACTATTTTGACAAACATTTTTTTCATGCATCTGCATAGAGATATACAGGGAATATCAGCTTTTTTACATCTGCATAAGTTCTTAGGGAAATTTTAACAGTTACATGGTGGTACAAGTCTGTTCTTGTAGCAGTAAAACTAAAACTTTTTAAGCCTTCAGACTCTAATTATCTATATCATATCCATATAAAGTGGATCTAGTTCTTTTGCAGCATCATCAAGTCCCGTCAATTGTGTGTATGCCGCCACATCATAAATGCTCGTTTTATATGCAATGATGATGCTGCAAAAGAACTCGATCCATTTTTATATGAATATCACATATTGGCTCATTTTCATGCGTGGAAGCCGAGTTACGATCGATAAAGCGTCGAAGAATACATACTTACTTGACTGTGAGCCAATCTTGCGCCTCATAGCGCGCCATTAAAATATCGACATCTTAGCCAAAAATAAATTTACGAACATTTTCGTAAGCTCAAATTGTTCCTTTTGAGTTGTTTTATCATTATTGTTAATTAAAGTATAAATATTTATAGCTCAAGTTTGCTTGAAACCTTTATAAACAAATGAATGTACAATTTTTTTAAGAAAATTATAACTTCAAACGGGTATAACTTTAAAACAAATGAAGATCAAATAATTTAACAAACTTTGTTTGGAAGCCTCTTAATTAAGCTTTAAAAAGACACCTTATAAGGCTCATTTTCATGCGTAGAAGCCGAGTTACGATCGGTAAAGCTTCGAAAAATACTTATTTTGCAATTTGCAATTTGCATTGTGCACTAATTTTACAATATCTTGAGTTCTAATTGTCGGATTTAAGTTTAGTAAACGGTTGTTTCCTCGTTTTTTATTAGGGAACAAATTTTATTTGAAACATTTTTTTTATCTCTTTTAGTTTATGAGGCAGAGCCTTATAAACAATTTATAAACAATTAAATTGTTTATAACAATTTTTTGACCACTCGGATCGAAATCCCCCCTCGAAATTTGTAATCAGCAGCCCAAAATCCATAAGAAACCGTTGAGTTTGTCCATCAGAATTGAAAATGACACGGTGACCTCTATTTGGCGCCTAGACTAATAATATTTATCAGTCTATAAAGAGCTGGTAGACAATCTTTTAGATAACTTGTATACGGAAGAAAATTACTAAAAGTAGTCCGAAGTGGATGAAATTTTGCACGGTTAGTAACTGGGGTCTTCCGATTCCGAATCTGCTCTCAGAATTGACCTAGGGCCCCCGGAAGTGGGCCAACCAAAGTGGAACGAATCTCCAGCTACATTTGGGCCCAATTCGTGCCGAATTTAGTCCACTTCCGGGGGCCGTAGGATCATTCTGAGACCGGATTCGGAATCAGAAGGCTCCAATTACTAACTATGTCGAATTTCATGTACTTCGGACGACTTTTACTGATCCTGCAAGGTTTCATGTACTTCGGACGATTGTTATGAATACTTGGTCTTGGACATTTCAAATCACTCAATTTTGGAGCAAAAAAAATTTTGGACCTCCGATTTGTCTGAAAATTGGTATATAGCTTCTGCGGGACGTAAAAATAAGACATTTAAGGTCAAAAAATCTTCTTCTTCTTTTTTTCTCAAAATGTTATTTTATGCGATTTTACAGTGATTTGGTGTTTATTTATACAAATTTGCATTTTCTATCGTAAAGTATCAATGGAAAACATAATATTTTAATAGAAGGGGCTCAAAAATGTCATTATATGGCATTATAACAAGTTACTTTGATTCAAAACAAGCTTTTGATTAAATTTTATAGTGTAGAAAACGTTAAAATACCGTTTTTTACATTTTTCTCCATTCCCAAAATATATCATAATCGATTTGGCTGAAAATTTGTCCACAGATAGACAAAACATAGGACTTTAAGTGGTGAGAAGGATTTGAATTATATTACAATACCAAAAAAGTTACATGCAATATTATAGTCAAAAATATAGGCGTCTACTATAAGTAAAATTAACTCGAAAATATCGACCTCACGACAAAAATTGTTAAAAAGAAATTGTAATAATTGTAAATACGATTTATTTGGAACAATTTCAGTTCCTACCATTGTTGTCGAAAAGTTAAAAATGGCGGAGATATTGAGCAAAAAAGGTTCTCCTTTAAAATCAAGATGGCGGCTAACGTAACGGAGGAATTCATTCGTGATTTTAAATTTAGGCTACTATTGACTCCCCTAAAGATCAGAAAAATAAAATTTTGGACAGCTCGGCATTCAAGGTCAAATGCTATCCCGACTGGACTAATATATACTTTTGAGTCTGATATTACTGCATGTAACTTTTTTGGTATTGAAATATAATTTAAATCCTTCTAACCACTTAAAGTCCTATCTTTTGGCTATCTGTGGGCAAATTTTCAGCCAAATCGATGATAATGTATTTTGGGAATGGAGGAAAATGTAAAAAACGGTATTTTAACGTTTTTTACACTATAAAATTTGATCAAAAACTTGTTTTGATTCAAAATAACTTGTTATAATGCCATATAATGACATTTTTGAGTTCTTTCTATTAAAATATTATGATTTTCATTGATACTTTACGACAGAAAATGCAAATTTGTTTAAATAAACACCAAATCACTGTAAAATCGCATAAAATAACATTTTGCGAAAAAAAGAAGAAGATTTTTTGACAAAATTTTTTGCCTGAGTGATTTGACATGGAATGTACCATACAGTATAGTGCAAATGAAAGAAATTCGGTATTTCGTAAGCCGGCGACTTATCGCCGTATTTCGTAGCCGAAAAATCCTGAAACAGGTCGATTTTTATTTGAAGGGAACGAAAAAAAGGGGAATGTCAGAAATTTTCATTTTTTGTTTTAATACTTCATTAGATAGGTTGTATTCTGTACTTTACTATTGGGACCGTGCAAGTTCGGCAAAGCGACCCCTATTTCTGCGCTCTATACTAAAATTCGCACTTTTAATTATGTTGGCCAATTATATTAGTCCTGGTTACTGGATAATTGTCAAGGCCATAGTCCAAAAAAATAATAAGAAGAAAAAATAAGATTCAGGTTATGTTATGAAAACGTCAACAATTGTATGTAGTAAATAAAATTAGTTATTAAAATGCAGTACTGCAAGCAAAATAAAATAAATTAAATTTACCTGGATATAATAATTGCATATCATATCAATATTGTGGAGCAATATATAATTTTTCTGCTTCATTGACAGAAGGTATGAAATATACGTCAATTTGACAATTTCAATTGACAATACGAATTATTTAAGATAGTTGCAATATTTCTCCGCGACTCGCGCAGGGTCGTTTCTCGTTTCCCCTTCCAAGTACTTGCACACCTCGAATACGCTGTGAGCTCGTACGTAGAGGGGATATTTACAAATTCGCGAGCGCCAGTAGTGGGAAGTCTGTAAACGTTTACCGGAAATTTGACATAAATGTCAAAGTGATTAATTTAAAATTAAAATTAAAAACATTAATTATAAAAAATATTAGTTGGTCAAAGCTGTGGTATATATTTTTACCTTAAATATACTTACGTTTTAAATACTGAATTTAAGTTTTTTTAATGTTCCGTAATATGTAATATTATCTTAATATATTAATCTTAGCGCCATCTACACGATAATTGTAAAAGTATCCGAAGTAAGAAATTTATATTTTATCAATAGAACGTCAAAATGATTAGCAAAATCTTAAAAAAATCGATTACAATTTAATTACTTTTTTGCGTTGTAAATATTAAGCGATAACAATTAAATAATAAATTTAAAAATTACCGGTGAAAGTAGAATTAGTAGTCCGCTAGGAGCGACACCAGCGAAGCTCAGAGCGTATACGTAAATAACACTGGTTAAAAATGGGTTGTGTCATGAGATAATACTAATAATAAAATACCTATACAGGAGAAGAAGGGGGAATGTCACATTGTTACCGGTTAAGAGATAGCTAACAAGCTGGGACTTCTCCAAACGGATTGTCTCCCGGTCTTGTCTTACCGGTCTTACCTCCAAACGGATTGTCTCCCGGTCTTATTGTCTTACCGGTTAATTATTATTATTATTATTATAATACAATAATATCGAGCCAAAGCAGAGCTTATATGGCTCAAATTACAAAAATAATTGTAGGTCTAACTGTAAGGTGGGGTGGGGGGTAACTTTAAAATCTTAAATAGCAACCCCCACTTTTTATTGCAGATTCAGATTCGTCTTAAAAAATTAAGAAACATTTATTCGAAAGATTTTTTTAAATTTCTGATAGATGGCGCTAACAAATTGTATTTTTCCAATTAAAGCGCCATCTATTAACAATTCTAAAAAATATTTCTAATAAATGTTGCTTAATTTTTCATGACGGATCCGAATCTGTAATAAAAAGTGGGGGTAGCTATTGAAGATTTTAAAGTTACCCCCCACCCCACTTCCATGGGGGTGGGTTGAAGGGTCATGTTTGGTGTTATTCGATAGGTTTTCGAAAAAGATTAAAAATCTGTTTTTTAGTTTCTTATTTTGAAGTGTATTTCGTGAGATGTTAGACCGTTTCTATAATTTACCTATGGTATCAAGATAAATCGTTTTTCCCAATTATAGCGAAATCTATCCACAGTTCGAAAAAATATCTTGAATAAAAGTTGCTTACTTTTACGTAACAAATTAAAATCTGCAAGAAAAACTGGGGGTTTCCATTTTAGATTTTAAAGTTACTCCCCACCCCACCTCCAGGGAGTGTAGTGGGGGTTGGTGTTTGGTGTCATTGGATAGATTTTTAAACATAATTAAACACGTATTTTTCAGTTTTTAGATCCGATGTTTAGTTCGCGAAATATTCGACCGTTCCACTACTTTTGGGACACCCTGTATTATAATGCCATATTACAAGGTATTTTACTTTCCCGCACACCGTGCGGGAAAATTTACTTTCACGCACGCCGTGCACTTAAATAAACAAGTTTAAGTAAGTAATTTTATTTGCAGTTTATATAAGACAAATATTAAAAGTGACATTTGCCAGTTGAACCTAACTTCAGCCCGTGACTAATGAACTATTACTCACGGGTAAAGTAATGGGTGTTATTATCTGTTCAAAAGTAGCGAATAATGAGCATATTATTAAATGGTCGTAGAAAAAATTGTTTATAACTCGAA
The DNA here is from genome assembly GCF_917563875.1 of Diabrotica virgifera virgifera. NCBI lineage: Eukaryota > Metazoa > Arthropoda > Insecta > Coleoptera > Chrysomelidae > Diabrotica > Diabrotica virgifera. The sequence continues at coordinate 31,176,704 of NC_065446.1, forward strand.
AACGATCAACTTAAGGGAAAAATTACAAAACACCTTTTTTGTTTCGAATGATCCAAATAATCTAAAATAATATCCGCCCGGACCGATTTTTTTTTAATTTATAAAAAAAAGTTAATTATTAATTAATTATGGTCAGGACAAAATTATATCGGACACCACCTATTTTTTATAATTTTTAACATACTAAATTACATACCAAATACTTTTATCTATCGGTGCAGGTCGATCTTATATCGTATTTTTAGCTAACCGAAATATTGTCAACCTGGTTTAAAGCAGTGAAAAGCGGTAATACTGTTAAAAAATTGGTTAAAGTTTAACCTAGGTTAGCTAACCAAAATTTTAACCTCTCACTGAAAAACTGGGCCTAACATAAAGTAACGTTAAACTTACCACATTATTAAATGGTTGCTGATATCCCTGAAAGTTTGGTGGAAAAGTCGGCTGACTTTGCACAAAGTTGAGAAGTTGTGGATTCGGCGGTCCTGGTATAAATGGCGGACCGGCTACAGGTCCAGGTTGAATGAAGGCAGGTGGAGGCGGAGCGTACGCTTGGGGCGCAAAAGTTGCAGCTTGCAGCAGAGGAGCAGCTGTTACGGGAACTTGCTGGGGTAAAGCTGCAGGTTGAAGAGCGGAAACGTGAGCCACTTGAGCCGTAGATGATAGTATTGCGGCGTTTTGGTGGATAATAGGTTGAGTTGGAGATGGGACGGACTGTTGATTGTATTCTAAAAACAAAGTTTATAAGTATAGACAACAACCTGTTTCACATGTATCATTCAACTTTTAAATTTGATTATTTTGACTACTAAGAACATCTTGAATTACGCCAACCGGCATATCTGGGGGAACTTCTGCTCTTTTGATGCCTTCATTTCATTGCTTGGAGATTAGGACAGGGTTTCTTCTGTAGGTTCTTTAACTGACAACATAAGACCATTTATGAACTTCATCTTCTTCTTGATGTGCATGTCCGTGACGAATGTTGGCAATCATCATCGTAAACTTTATCTTATCTGCGGAAAAGCTGCACAGATGTTGTAGGCTATTGATTATGTATTGTAGAAAGGAACTAAAACGTTAAAGGAGTTGTATTGTTTCATATAGTCAATGGACCTCTTAATATGAAAAAACCGCGGAGTGCTACCATTTAAAGGGGTGCGTTTTTGAGAAAAAGGTGAATTAGTCCCTAGGCACAGGGCGAATTAGGGTAAGTTCTATGCACTTTTGGTACAAACACGTCTAAGGAAAATTGTTCCAGGTTAAATTTACTATCGAAACATTACATTTTAAAGTCAAAACTCTTTTTGAAGTTATACTTCTTTAGGCGCGATTGAGAGTAAAATGTCATAATACTGCGCGCATGCGCACACAGACAGTATGGCGTTTAGTTGTTAAATCGTTCAAGTTATGTACAAGTCCGTCTAATTTACTTACCGTTGCACGTCATTATCTACGCCAGAGATCTAAGTTGACATAGTTGCCAAAGTATAAAAAAATCCTGAATCCATTTTAAATCAAATAGATCACATAATTATTGTAAACGTAGATTATACAACAAGAAAATAAGTAAAATAATTTGTGGAGCGGTAACGATTAATTTCATTTAAGTTGCTAATTAGGGGGTGGTCTTCCCGATTTTTTTTTGACAAAACAAAAGGGGCCAACTTTATTTTGAGAGCAACTTGCTTAAATTTAATGCTAAAAACTTTTTATAAAAACAGAAATATAGCTTTTTTTAAACACATTAAAAAAGTTATAATGGGTTTTCCCCAAAAAATGCTTAATGTTTTGGATATTTCACTTCGAAATATTCTATTTGAAATTTGGTGAATATGAATCTATTTTTCATTGGTTATAACTCTGGTTCTACGAGCTCCAGAGACCTAACGCGTACACCATTTTTTTCAATTTTTTATAGGCTATATTTTGCTAAGAACGTTTTTTCGACAAAATACTTACTTTTTGAGTTATTTGCGAGAAACCGTCTAAAAATGTAGTTATTTTGTTGAAAAATTAACATATTCACTCGCAAATAACTCGAAAAGTGTTGACTTGGCGAAAAAGCTCTATAAGACAAAAGTTACTTAAAATTAGTCAGTTTATCCATTTCCGGACTTATTTTGGACATATATTTTTTCACCCCCAAGAGGGGGTGAAAGTCACCCCCAGGGCAAAAGCACACATCGTCACAATATCACTTTTTTTCTTTGACATATAAGCTATGCGTTTAACAAATTTCATGTCAATCCAAGCGGTTCTTTAAAATTCAGAGCAAAAACCGTGAAAGAATGTACTATGAAGCTGTAACGATTAATTTCATTTGGGATGCTAATTAGAGGGCGATTTTTACGATTTTTTTTACCAAAAAAGGGATAAACTTAATTTTTACCGTAATTTACTTACTTTTGATTTTGATGCTAGAAACTTTTTTAAAAACAAAAATAAAGCTTTTTTTAAACACTTCAAAAAAGTTGTAATAAGTTTTCCCAAAAATGCTTCATTTTTTGGTTATTTCAGGTTGACATATTCGATTTGGAATTTGACGAATAAGAACCTACTTTTCATTAGCTACAACTCTGTTTCTACTGTGTCTATAGACTTCTTATATACACCAGTTTTTTCACTTTTTAATAAGCTATATTTTTGCTAAGAATATTTTTTTCGATAGAATATACTAATTTTTGAGTTATTTGCGAAAAACCGTCTAAAACGTGGGTTTTTTGTTGAAAAATGAATATATTCATTCGCAAATAAGTCGAAAAGTATTGACTTAGTAAAAAACTCTACAGAACAAAAGTTACTTAGAACTAGTCAGTTTATCCAATTCTGGACTTATTTTAAACGTTTATTTTTTCACTCTTGAGAAGGGGTGAAACTCGCCCTTAGGGTAAAAGCACACTTCGGCACAATATCACTTTTTTTCTTTGACATGATAGCTATGTGTATAGCAAATTTCATGTCAATCTAAGCGGTTCTTTAAAATTTACAGTACAAACCGTGAGTAAATGGAAATTGTTTAGCTGAATCTAGCAAACATACAGTTGAGTCCATGATTATTTACCCGTGCGTTATCATTTAAAGCATACGAACGAAATCAGTCGGAAATATATTTCACGCAGCAGCAAGTGACAGAAAGTGGTTACTGTTCCGATCACGGAAATATAAAATTTGACGTTATCAAATAAATAGAATGTAAAATGTTAGTTTTGCTTTAAAATTTTGGTGCAGAATTACAGCTACATTTGAAATAGCTTTTAATACATTATTTTAATGTCATTCATTAGTGATATTAAATATTTGTTATAATATAAATATTTGACAATAAAATATTTTCTTTTTGTTATTTATTTCACTGTTGCGGAAACTTAAACAAAACCATTCCATAACTCTGAATGAGGTTAACTTTGTCCGTAAATTTATGGTAAAATAAAATACACTTACCATAAAATTTCAAACTCCAATATAAAATTAGTTGTAAGAAAACAACTGTTTGTTGTTGAAAACAGGACAAAAAACAGCAAACAATCCAACAAACTGACAGTGACAAGTAAACAAACCAGAAACGTCACAAATTGTAGTTAAAATCTGAAAACGTCCCCAAGCGTCTTTTTTGTACCCATCTCTTTTCGATGTACTGAGTCTACAGCGTTCATAAAAATAACATATGTCTTTACTTAATGACAGGCGGTAGCTGGTTTGTCTTTAGTTTCATGCGTGGAAGACAATGATGCTAGATAAAAAGTATGTGTTTTATCTCGCCAGGTATTAATGACGCACGGGTAAAGACTAGCGGACTCAGCTGTAGCTGTGTTTTGCAAACATCATTAACAAAACACTTAAATAAAACAAAGAAAGGAAAATCTTACCATTGGGATAATACGTAGGTGGGTGTTGGAAATTTGTAAGCGGTGGCGTATTAGTTTCTGGCAAACTCTTTTGTCGGATTGAACTATATCTTTTGGATCCTTTCTGTTCACCTTGTAATCTTGGTGGTACACTACTCTGCCGTTGATTATTCGCATTATTGTTAAAACTACTCCTACCAGTGCTAGATTTATTTCCATTACCTTCATCGATATTCAGTTTACTCATGTCTTTTTCTAAATCCTAAAAAAATAATATGATATATAAACGGAATAAAATAGGGAGATAGCCTAAGCCCGCTCCTATTCGTCATAAATATCTATAAATTATTTAAAAATATAAAAAATAGAACAAACCACTTAAAAACAATACATAATAGACTACACGCACCTAACACCAGTGTCCTGGAATAAGAGAGATAAAGATTTTCATAAGTATTACAAGATAAATTAATAGATGTAAAATAATATCCAATATTGAACTTAAATATTAGGTGTTCTAAATATTGAGCCATGGGTGCTGAATAAGCAACCCGTGGATGATTGCAAGAACATAGTTTGATTGTCAAAAATAATACAATGAGAAATCAGAATAAACTTGGTGTTCGTCGAGTGAAGATGTTTTATTCTCCCTTAACTACTTAACATTGAAAAGAGCCTGACGTACACATACCAGTATAAATACAAGATATATTAGATGGCGGTCCAGAAGGTCTTTGTTAAGTAGTTATTGTAATTAGTTAAGTGTAAATTTTAAGAAGTTAATTAAGAAATGAGAAGATGAAAAAAAAAAAGAAATTAGAATAAGGGAAACTTAACTTAGAAAAAGTAAATCTAAAGTAAAACAATGGGAGCGACGAGAAACTGGAAGAAGAAAAGAAAATTGGGGTAAAAGTATCTATCCCCCATAGATATTATGCATTAGCTGATAGATGGAATTTGCGATGCCCACCAGACTAGACATTGGAGACACGTCGACATGGACGAAAATTGGGAATTCTGGAACCATGGAACCAGCCGGCGCGGCGTCAAGAGGACGCACATCCACGAAATGGACAGGGGTGGACAGGAATAAGTATGTGATGTGAGTAATTTGACTATATTGTATTTATTGTTTTAAGAGGATCGGTACGTATTTTCGGCTGCAATGCTATTCAAATGGGGATTCATTTTTTCAAATCCTGAGAAAACTAGTAAGTATTTTTGAAAAATTTAAACGCAGAATGAAAGATTACGTTATTAGCGAGGGCCGAAAGTCCCTGAGAACTTCTATAATGTTTATTTTAATAAGTTACAGGGGTGAAAAAACTAAGAGAAAATTTAGTGTGATTTTTAATTTCAAATATCTCATTCCAAATAAACTTTTTATTTATTCTAAGGGACTTTCGGCCCTCGGTAATAATTTAGTCTTTCATTCTGCGTTTAAATTTTTCAAAAATATTTATTGGTTTTTTCAGGATTTGAAAAAAATGAACACAATGCCGTGGTAATATTTTCCAAATCTGTCTTTGTCTTACAACGCACTCAACCGAATATAATATTGTCAGCATATATTGTCAGTCAGACACTGACAATCAGTGACAATTTTAAATATTTGACATTGCATCGGGAATATTTTGAGAAATTTATTAAATATTATTGATATATAGTGTATTTGATAAATAATTGATTTAAGACGTGAACTTAATAAAAAGTTATTTATTGTGTATTATTTGTGGAAGATCCAAGCAGAGAATACATCAGATATATCCTGTGATCCAAGTATTTTGTTGTTAGAGATGTTCAAAATTGTAAGCGTTCCAAAATAACAACATATTATTAAAAAATCACTTTAACACTTTTCCTCTTTTCTCGATTGATTATTAGTTTTTGTTGTACAAATAAATTATTACAATCACTGAAAACATAGTTAGTGAAAAAATTATCACATTTATTAACTGAATTAAAAATTTGCAATTATAAAAATAACAGTTATCCAAGAACATTCAAAAGCCATCTCTTTAAATTAATTATGACATTTTCAAGTAGAATGACATTCTAGTAATGTTTACATATCCACACCAGTGTGAATTTTACTACACGTAATTTTCCGTGTAAAGACAGAAAAAGTAGGGATACACGTAAGATATTTGCGAATTATGTACCCATAGCCTTAACATTTCTCATATTGCATATAGCCTAACATAAGAATTAAATTTTTTTTAATTGAATACAATTAATATTAAATTAGGTCAAGTTTTCGTATGTTTACTAACTATAGAAGTATAATATTCAATAAATTTAGATGGGTTTTTGTTTAACTAGATTGATAAGTGATAATAAGTTTTATTTTTAATGAAAACAAGAATTTTTTTGCAATTTTTTTAATAGAGAGAATGCATCTATTGTTATAATTATTATTATGCGTAAAAATAATGATTTAGTTACCACTTTTTTCTATGAAGGAAAAATATGCTATTTAAAGATTTTTGTTTTTGCGTAATGTATATTTATATTTACGTATTTTCAAATGTTGACGTTATTTGACCGTGAAAACACGGGTAAAGAAATACTAAACGAATAAGAAATTTTGCTGAGAGAAGATATTTACACGATTTAAACCTACAAATTATATTATTATACACTAGAAAAAGGTGTAAAAACAGTTTTATAATAAAACAAGATACCTATTGAGAGTATAATCGAAGGAATTATTATTTGGAGTATAATAAGAAGAGAAAAGGAAATATTTTTAAGAAGTTGGAACAAAATGGAAAATCCAACATAATGGACAAGAATAATTTCGACGGAAATATGAGTTCCCGAATGACTTCAATGATTAAGAATCAAGATTGACAGAATTTTTTTGCCGATGTTATGAGAAAGAGATGAAACCTAGAAAGGAGAAATGTAACAAAGAAACTATGAAAAATGATGTAAGACTGAAATGATCGAAAATTGATATGATTTTAAATGAATCGATTTTATAATTACAAAGAATATTATCCCATACAGTGACTAACGAAGATTCGAAAAGCATTCATAGATGCAATCGAAATAAACTATGAATATTTTGACGAAACGAAAATTTAAGGACAAGTTATTAAGATGTTACAAAAAAATGGAATATTTAATGACATAAAAAAGGTATTGATAAAATAATGAAGTGTCTAAGGCAGTGGCGTGCTGGCCATATAAATGAATCGGTGCAATCACCGAGAGGCCGCGGCCTCTTGAGGCCGGTCAAATAGGATTTTTCACAAAAAAATTTAGACGTAACAAAAGAAATATTTTTTTAATTTATAATCGAATGTTAATTTTGTTAATAATATAGGCGCTTAACGCGCGTTTTAATAACACACGGATGGTGTTCACATGCTAACCCGCGTTTTAAATCATTAAAACGCGCGTTGGCATGTGAACGGTGTCAAGTAGTATGTAGTTAATGTAAGTAAATGAATAAGACTCTATACATAAATAGATTGCCACAGATAATCTTTATTTTCATACCTACAAGTATGTATATTTATGGTTTTCCAATTTCCTTCAAACATGTATGAATTCTGCAGAATAAAAAACGGAAAAACGTCTTGCACATTTTTGACCGAATTATTGGAAGTATCGAAAAACAATTTGATCAAGACAAATCGTTTTATGATGATATAAGCACTCTAATCCTAGAAACTTTGATACAATGAAAAATGGTATACAGTAGTACCTCGACATACGAGGGTAATTCGTTCCGCAACCTTGCTCGTATGTCAAAGCAATTTTCCCCACTGAAATTAACTGAAATGTCATTGTTCCGTTTCAGTCCCAAAAAAACACCTCAATAGTTACTCGTACACCTTGCCCATGTTTTTCAATGATTTCACGTTCTTCGAACCCATGGTTATAAAACTAAATGTGAAACAACTTTATTAAAAATACTTCGAAAACAAGCAATGCCGACAGACTCAGGTCTAGGTCTATACATAAAGTACCTTTAACGACATTTAAACCATTTACTGAAAAATAAAGACATTTTTATCCTACCATATCTGCGACTGCAATTAGATAAAAACTTGTGGATTCTGCTGATAAACGATATTAATAATATTATAATATTTAATAATTATTATTATTAAATAATAAATAAATTCTGATAATAAATTTTATTAAAAAATAGGATTTGGCAAAATACTGAAATTATAGAACATCGATTTAATAATGATATTCAGTCACAGAAAATATGAAGGATGATATTATTAATCTAAGTGATAATGAACATGAACTAACAAAAGACAATTTTGTTGATATCGTGAAAACTTCACCTCCGATATCATTTATTATTTGTAAGATTGCTTATTGTTAAATAAAAAAATATAGCAAATTATAAAAAATCAATGAATCCAAAGTTTTATGTTTGATTTAAAAATAATTTATATTTTTGTTTTTTTGATTTTATAAATAACAAAATAAAACATCCTGATTATAGAAGGTAACATGAGGAAGGGAGGCCGCTTTTCTATAAAATCACCGGGCCGCTTGAAAAGTTCCAGCACGCCACTGGTCTAAGGAGAGATTATTTTGAAACATATGCATATTATATATAAATATACTTTAAGTTCTTATATTATAAATATATTTAAATATGTGAATGAATAACATAATTTATGTAAGGCTTTATAGCAGATATAACCAGAGAAATAGAGATAAGCCTATTTTGTTGTGACGTTATAAAAGTGTCTATTTTAGCGAAGAAAGTGAACTATTAGTAGTTAATTGGTACCAAAAGTTAATTATCAATAATAAGGTTTTCTCAGTTGTATTTTTATGTAAATTAGGTAAATATTTTAATGGGCGCCCAGAACCAGACGTAGTCTGAAGTTTTTAGATACCGATAAAAATCCTTTTTGTTTTGATTTAGTTTTAAAAATTTTTTGATTTCAATTTTTTTTAATATCGGTCGAATTTTAGTATAGATATGATTTTTTAAAATGTTTTATGATGATGAATTAATGAGATAACTGATTTTTTTTAATATATTAGAAGCAAAACTAATTAAAGACAATTTAGACAATAAAAACCAACTCTTGTCAAGGAAAAGGTACAAAATGAAAATTAGAAGATATTAGCATACCCATTTCGTGTTTTGAAATAAACTGGATCTCACCTAGACTGAGTATATCAGATCAGACAGGAATTTAGGGATGCAATATGTAGAAGATTTTTTTAAGCGCACAACTATCCATTTTGTCTTTTTGGAACAAACCTTCTCACGACTAAGGACGTGCAAAAGGACCGGAAGCAAATTCAAGGGTATAAAGTTGCGGAAAAATACCCACCAAGTAGGTAAGGGTTAGAAAATGAAGAATTTTTAAAGTAAATGATATATAAATGAATAATTATGAAAAATGATATGAATATGTATGAAGGAAGATATTATATGAAATATGAAGTAAATGATATAAAGAAGAAATATGAATAAGAAGAAGATTTATGTTTAATAGTACACTATGAAGAAAGTACTAAGTATAAAGAAAGATATTATTAGTGTGAAGTAGGTACCTGACAAGAAGAAAAAGAAGAAGAAGAAGAAAAAAGAGAGAATTTTTAAAAGAAGAATATGTAAAAATTTGAGAACATCAAAAGGATTGTCTTATAAAAGTCTAGTAACAGAATAAGAATTAAGAGAGTAAATTCAATTTTAAGAGTTTAAGTTGTAATTTCTTTTTAAATATTTGAGTTAAAGTATAAAATATAATTTCTCAGTGTAGAATTTCGCGAGATATAAAGAAAAGGAATTATGTAAGGATAGACAATATTTTACATTATTGAAGTTTGTGTTTGTAAATTATTTAAATATATGTATTTATATACAGGGTGAGGCAAATAAAGGGCCTATTAGAAATATCTCGAGAACTAAAGGCAACAGAATCATGAAAATTGGAATAAAGGGGTTTTGAAGGATGATCTATTAAATGAAAATATTTTCATCTCTTTACAACTTCCGGTTATACCGGAAGTTGCTTATAACTTCGTTTTTTTAAATGGGACACCCTGTATATTTTTACATTTTTGGATTCTCTTCGATGTCTTCTTTCTTAAAATATGAGGTTTTGTAATATTATACAGGGTATTTTAAAAGAAAATTACGTTTTTTTATTAATTTCGTAGCAAAATTAACACCCTGTAGAATTGTAGTAGTTTGACATCTAAAACTCTACTTACGTTCAAATGATTTTTAATGTACTCTACTATTGTTAAGAATCATTAGTATAGCTAAATTTTTAATTTTAGTATACAGGGTTGGTCGAAACTCGGAATGAGTATTTTCTGAATTTTCTTAAATGGAACACCCTGTATTTTAGTATTGTAATGAAATGATATTTTATGGTACTTTTTTATTTCTTAAGCATTCCCTATACCTAACTGCTTTAATTTGTGCTTAATTGTTAATCGCACCAACAATATTAACTAAGTAGGTATTTCGATAGCTAAACCATTATTGGTAATTTTAAGGACCAGTATGGATTAATATGTATTTATTTCTGAAAAATTATTTTGGATTGAGTATTTTCACGGCCAACCTAATAAAATTTTACGTATTTTTTGTTGCAATTATTGTTTAGCTTGAATCACCAATAACTCACAAATTAAAGCAGTTAGGTATAGGGAATGCTTAAGAAATAAAAAAGTACTATAAAATATCATTTCACTACAATACAAAAATACAGGGTGTTCCCTTTAAGAAAACTCAGAAAATACTCATTCCGAGTTTCCACCAACCCTGTATACTAAAATTAAAAATTTAGCTATACTAATGATTCTTAACAATAGTAGAGTATATTAAAAATCATTTGAACGAAAGTAGAATTTTAGATGTCAAACTACTACAATTCTACAGGGTGTGAATTTTACTACGAAATTAATAAAAAAACGTAATTATCTTTTAAAATACCCTGTATAATATTACAAAACCTTATATTTTAAGAAAGAAGACATCGAAGAGAATCCAATAATGTAAAAATATACAGGGTGTCCCATTTAAAAAAACGAAGTTATAAGCAATTTCCGGTATAACCGGAAGTTGCAAAGAGATGAAAATATTTTCATTTAATAGATCATCCTTCAAAACCCCTTTATTCCAATTTTCATGATTCTGTTGCCTTTAGTTCTCGAGATATTTCTAATAGGCCAGTTATCTGCCTCACCCTATATAGGTTTAATCTTTTCAAGGTAATGTTTGTTTTTTATTGGCGTATAAAAGTGAAAGTGTAAAATAAGCAAGCTTGTACATAGTTTAATTTTAATTTGGATAGGTCAGTATTAATATGACACAATTTTGACCGAAGTATAAAAAAATAGTATTTGTTAGTAAAGACACCGTAAAATTTATCCTAATACCGATTAAGATTTTTTTTCATTTCGTAAATCAGATAATAAAAAAAATCTTAAAGAGAGGAAGGATGGTGTCCTGGAATAAGAGAGATAAAGATTTTCATAAGTATTACAAGATAAATTATTAGATGTAAAATAATATCCAATATTGAACTGGGTCAAGATTGTGTAATATCGACTAACATTTACCTTCATTGTTTGTTTAAATATTAGGTGTCCTAAATATTGAGCCATGGGTGCTGAATAAGCAACCCGTGGATGATTGCAAGAACATAGTTTGATTGTCAAAAATAATACAATGAGAAATCAGAATAAACTTGGTGTTCGTCGAGTGAAGATGTTTCATTCTCCCTTAACTACTTAACATTGAAAAGAACCCTTAGCAACCACTTTAGTTACCAGTATAAATACAAGATATATTAGACCAGTTATGATAGAAGGATTACTGTATGCGGACGACGTGGTTCTCATAGCAGACAACCCGAGAAAGATGCAACGTCTAATTGATGTACGGACTGAGGAAATAGAGAAAATGAAATTAAAAATAAACATCAGCAAATGCAAGACGATGAAAATAGGTCAGCAGGAGCAAAAGATTGGAGGCGAAACACGAGTGTCTGTAAAGAACAAGAATTGGAGATGGTGACGGCCTATGAGTACCTGGGCACGATAATATCGAACGACGCGACGGAAAGCTAGACTTAGAAATTGCAAATAGGACAAAGAAAGCTACGAGAATATATTATGCGATTAATAATACGATACTGGGAGAAAAGACATCAGCCAAGGAACAAAAATACCAAGTGTAAACTATACTTTGCATTGACCAACCCTATACCGACTAATTAAAACTCAATAATCCAAATATCTTGAAGGAGTAGCCCACCCGAAGTTTCTAAAAAAGCCCATGAAGAAAAAAAAATAGGTGTTAAGATAAATCGAATACTTACGTTATTTTTATTAGAAGTATAAAAGTTCTGTGACTGAATAAAGTCATCCTTGGGACGACCTTTAGCCGGTAATATCTTTTGTGGTGTTGATTTCCTATTTCTGGCATTCCTAGATTTTGTGGTAAATCCGTTATACTCAGCTTCATTGAATTCCTTTACACTACCACTGATACGACCTGATCCTACTCTAGATTGATTGCCCTTATTGTTATAATTGTCTTGAGAACTAGAATTATTCAAAGAGTTTTCAGCTCTGGGTGGTGGATATGTCCTGTCCCTGTCTACAGGAGGCTCGTTTCTGAAATGAAATATGTGCTGAAGAAAACGGACCAAATTAAAATTTTAAAAATCACATATATGTATTTCCATAGATTTTACTTATTTATGTGGTATTTAATGACTCAATTGAACGCGTAAGTTATCTTGTATATCTGGGTACTCATATTAATGAAAGCTGGAACCCTAGTACAAAAATAAAAAGAAGAATTGCCAAAGCGAGAACAAGTTTTATGAAATTTAAGAAAACCCTGTGCAGTCTTTTTTTTTGAAAAATGGCTTTGGCAGAGCCAATTAGCCAGACTTGTTTCTGATTGATTGCAGATTCATAGTCATAAATTTCTTATAACATAAGTACATTCTACAATTTTATCTTTATAGATACATTGGTACATTGTGTAGCTTTTTTTATTTTGTTTTTTTTTTAATTATTTTACTGTTTTTTTTAATATATATTTTAATTTGTGCGAAACTCTTTTTTTTACTTCTTTTTTTTTCTATTCTTTTTTATTTTGTTCCTTTTTTTTCTTTTTTTTTTGTTTATTTTTTTTTTGTTATTATTTTATTTTGTGTTTTTTTAATATTATTTTTTTTTTAATATTTTTAAACCACATTAACAAATTATGCTTATTTATTACATATTACGTTTACAACTTGTATTTACATAATTTAACATGTTTATAAATGAGATGAAGAATTTCCATATCATTTGTAAATATTAAAGTATTTAGGTTTATTGGGAAAAAACATTTTAAATCTTTTAATTCCTTATAAAGGTCGTTTATATTATTTATGTTTAAATGACATTCTAATATGACATGTGTTAGATCTCCGATTATGCCACAAGTACAATTGGGAGTATCTGCCAAGCCGATTCTATGCATGTAAGATGGCGTAAGATCATGATTGCCTCTCAACCGATTAATGGTCTTTATAAAATGTATGTTATATTCTGTGTAAAACCATCTTTTTGAGAATATCCTAGGGTTACAATGAGCAAAAGTTGAGCCAGTATTACATTCTCTGTAATGCAATTGCCAATTATTTTTAAGTTTTTGTCAGCTAAAAGTATCAATATCTGAAGCTGGAATTAAATTTTTATTTATTTTTTCTCCGATCACATAAGCTGATTTAGCAAAATTGTTAACTATTTCATTGCCTTTTATTCCCGAATGACCCTTAATCCAAGCAATTATTACACTTACTCCTAATTGTATAATTTCAAACAGAGTTTTAAGAATATTCAATTCAATGTGGTTTATGTATTTGACTGTTTGAATGTTACTCAATCTGTCCACCACGCTTTTACTGTCAGTAAATATAATATAATTGCTAGTTGGATTCAGTAGTACATACTGAACAGCAAACATTACTGCTATCATTTCTGCTGTGTATATTGAGCATTCAATAGGTAGGCTATATTGATGATGGTAATTTTTATTTTCGTGGAATACGGCACAGCCCGTTCCATTTGCGTCTTTTAACCCATCGGTAAATATGTACTGAAAATTTAACCATTTTTCTCTAATAAGTACATCAAACATATTTGGCGGTAAATGTGAGTTTAAATAACATGTTTTAACCTTGTTAGAAAATAATGTTTTTGTCATTGCACTGTAGTAAGGCGGAATTTGGCTTTTATAGATAACTTCACTGTACTTTACCGTACTTAGATAACTTTCTACCAGAGGTATAGATTTTTTAGTTCTCCAGTACCTATGAGTGAGGTCTAAAACTGATAGCTCATGTAGATCTTGAAGGTAATTACATTTTTTGGACAGAATTCGAGTTGTAAATTTATCACTGAGAAATTGGCGGCGTAAATGCAATGGAGGTTCCACTGCTTCATTTTCCATTATTTGGACTGGAGTGGATTTTAAATAGCCTAGGCATAATCTTAAGCATTTATTTTTTTGAATTTCAAGTTTATTTAAAAGTGTATTGGTCGCTGATCCAAACAAATGACAGCTATAGTCGAAAATGGGTCTGATCATGTTACGGTAAAACATCAAAGCAATATTTGGGTCTGCTCCCCAATTTGTTTTACAGAAAGCTCTTAAAATATTTATTGAGTTCTCTGATTTTTTAACAATATGATGAATGTGATCTTTCCATGACAATTTCCTGTCTAGATAGGTACCAAGATACTTAACACAGCTTTTAATTGGAAAATTAAATTTTCCAACGTTAAGATTGCCTTGTGGAACTCTACGCTTTTTTGTAAAGTAACACACCTCAGTTTTTGTGTCAGAAATTGATAATCCTACTTCTTCATAGCACTGATTTACGATTTCTAATGCGACTTTTAAATTATCCTCGCATCTACTTAACAGTTTTCCTTCTGTATATAAAACAACATCATCAGCATATTGAAGAATTTTTGTATTGTTGGGTATACTTACTTCAAGATCTATGTTGTACAGGATGTATAAAATCGGGCTTAAAATACTCCCCTGTGGCAATCCAATATTAGTTAGTCGAGGATATGAAAATTCATCATTATTAATTTTTAAATAAGTTAATCTGTTGGAATATAAAGATTTTAAAAAGAGAGCAAATGAATTAGTGATTCCAATATACCTACAACATTTTTTTGTAACGAATGTCTAAATTAACATTATCAAAAGCAGCGGAAATATCAAGGAACGCAGCTGCTGTAGACTTATTTCTTGTAAAGTTAAGCTGAATTGACGTAACTAGAGCTGCAGTTGCATCTTGAGTAGACCTAGACTTGCGAAAACCATATTGGGATCTTGGAAGTATACCATCGTGTTCTAACCAATGTTCAAATCTATTTTTAATTATTCTTTCGAATGTTTTTAAAAGACATGAAGACAAGGAGATAGGTCGGTAAGAATTTGGATCACGGTCTGGTTTGCCAGGTTTTTTAATAGGAATTATCAGGTATTGTTTCCAACTATTTGGTACTGGTATCTTATTTGTCCAAACATTGTTGAAAATGTTTAGTCTGTGCAGTCATGATCTCAATTTGGAACTTCGCATACCAATGGTTCGATGTTATATATTCCCAGTACTACTTTACGGGGTTGAAGCATGGACTCTGACATAATCGCTTTTAAAAAACCTAGAAGCATTTGAGATGTGGGTCTACCGCCGTATTCTGAAGATCAGTTGGGTAGAAAGAGTCACAAACGAAAGGGTTTTGCAACGTTTGAATAAAAGTTGTGAAGTACTGAACATGGTTGAAAGGCGTAAATTGGAATACTTTGGTCATAATATGAATAATGCGTCACCCAGAAAAATATGACATACTTCACTTTGTCATGCAAGGTAAAATAATGGGAAAAATAAGTGTGGGTCACCGTACAACTTCTTGGCTTAAAACCCTACGCCAATGGTTTGGGAAAAATAGCACTGCACTATTTCGTGCGGCTGTAAATAAGACAATGATTGTTACTATGCTTGGCAACATGAGAGCCAACGATCGACAAACGGTCTGGGCACCTTAAGAAGAACAGTGGTATTGAAACTTGCAGTTATCATCGAATATCACCGAATTCAAAGATCACAAAATAAGCAGAATGTGTATTACCGCTTAGATTCTGAATAACACTATAAATTTAAGTTGGCATCAAATCAGAAAGTGCGAAGTATGCACCCTCCTTTCCCTTATCAGGAACAAGGAATTTTAAATAATAATTCTCTTGATAAGAAATAATTATTTGTGTAAACTGATTGTTAACCCCATTATTACAAAAAACACAACTTACATAATCAAACATCAGCAAAATAATACATTCAAGACCCTGGCCCAGTAATAAATATGAATTGAACATTTGCCTTCGACTGCAACGGCAAAAATACCAAAATATACATTAGCCTAACAACCAAAAAGGTAAACTATTTAGATAAATAAATAAAAAATAAAAACCAAAAAGTGACCAAACCATCCCCGGTCTCCCCTATATAAAAAATACGAGATTTCCATATAAGATGTTAAAGAATTATAATATCCTAAATTTGTTGGATGGATGGTTTTCTCTGACGTGCAGTCTACTATCATTACATTGAATGAGTTTTAATATACTGTTACAGACATAAAACTCGATATATACTCGATATAACTTGATAGTTCTGAGATAATCCGCTTCAGAGTTATTTCGAGTTTTATCAATTCTATGAGTCATTAAACTAAAATATGTCTAATGTACAATGTACTATAAAATGATAAAAATATAAGGATATATTACTTCTCTTACACCCTTTCTTTTTTTCAATTATTAAAAAAATGTACTTGAATCGGTCATAGTGTTGATAAATGTTACTGGTAAAACGGTTCAAGTGCAGATGTTAACTATTACTAATAGTCCAAGTAATGAAGCTTAAAATAGAAAAAAACCTCGTAATTTTTACAGAATGGATCGATTTGATTGAAAATTTGAGAATAAGTAGTCGATAGTCCAAGGATCAAAATCTATATGATGCCGAAAGACGCTTTTACCATGGGGGTGGTTGCCACCCCATCTCGGGGGCAAAATGTTTTTAGTTTATTTTGACCCCAAAAATTGGTAAAATCATTCATTCTTAGCAAAAAACGTTATATACATTTTTTTGATAAAATTAATAGTTTTCGATTTATTCGCTATCGAAAGTGTTAGTTTTATATCGAAAAAACCAATGTTTTTAATCAGTTTTCTGCTAATAACTCAAAAAGTTTTGGTTTTATCAAAACAACTTTGCTTAACAAAAATGTACCTTTTGAAAAAATAAACAATACCTATTTTTTAAATGTTCTTTAGACCAATAATAGTAATTGCGCTATTACTTTATTATATGTTAGCTCTTCTTCGTCAAATGCTAAATATTGTAGTTTCAAAGTCAACAGATGGGGAAACTATGCATTTTCGAGGATAACTTGTTCAAACTAATTTAAAGTATTTAAAAATGTCTATCTCCAGAAATAAAAGAATAGTCTCTAGCTCAAAAATTAAGTGACTTATACTAAAAAGAATGTCCGTCCCTATTTTTTTCAGCAAAAAAGTGATCGGAAACTTCCTCGTACTCACCACCCTAATTAAAATTAAAATTAGTCATTGACCTTATTTGGTCTTCTTTATTTGTGTATTATTAATAGGTTCTAGAAGTTTGACCGGCTTAGAATGATTAGTTTTTTAAAAAATAATACGAGTTAAAAGCGAATAACGATTTTTTGTAGTTTGATAGTTTGTAGTTTGGTAAATAATGCCCTTTTCTTCAGAATAGAAAAATTAGAATCAAAAATACGAAAAAATATTTAAACATAAAATTGTAGCTTATTTAATTCCCAAGAACATGGCTTGCAAAAATTTTTTTACGGCAAAATTTGAGTGAGCTATTGACAATTAAAATTTATAATAACATGCAAAAACCGCCTTTACCAACCCTTTCAAAGTCGCCTCTTTTTGCGACTGAGGGTTTTAAAAGGATTTAATATTAATAGCCTTATAGATCTTGTAAAAACCTACAAAATTCTTTTTTACCAAACTTTCTAGTATGAAAGATAAAAAGTTACTGTTAAAAAATCAATATATTTTTTTGAAGAAATCCAATTGAAAGGATAATAATGTAAGTTAGCGGTGTTTTTAGTCATTGGCCTTATTCATTCTTCTTTATTTATGTATTATTAATAGATTCCAGAAGTTTGACTGGCCTAGAATGATTAGTTCTAAAAAACTGGAGTTAAAAGCGAATAACGAATTTTTGTAGATTGGTAAAAAATGCCATTTTCTTCAGAATAGAAAGATTCGCATCAGAGATACGAAAAAATGTTTAAATATGAAATTGTAGGTTATTTAATTCTCAAGAACTTGGTTTGAAAATTTTTTTTCTACAGTAAAAATTGAGTGAATCGTAAATGAGTATAATATCGAAAAACATTGATTTTTTCGATATAAAACTAACGATTTTATCAAAAAAATGTATAGAACATTTTTTGCTTAAAATTAATGTTTTTATCAACTTTTGCGGTCAAAATATAATAAAAAATTTCCACCCCCGAGATGGAGTGCCAACCACCACCATGGTAAAAGCGCCTTTCGTCATCATATAGATTTTGATCCTTGGACTATCCACTACTTATTCTCAAATTTTCAAGTAAATTGATCCATTGTGTAAAAATTGCGGGGTGAAAAGCTTCGGTTCCTGGACTATAATCATTTTTATCCCAGCTGTTCTCCACAGTGTAACTACAACTGGCACGTTGAATATTTATTTAGTCTTCAAAATTCGTCAAAAATCTAATATTTATTTACTTAATTAATCCTGTATTAACATGTGATTTTGTGTTTCCTTATGTACCGATTAAAAACAAATCAGACCTGGCAAAACTAATATGCTCTTTATCTATAATAAACATAATACTGTTATCAATTTACCACTTAAAGCTAATTATACCTTAATGGACTTGAAATATTAAAAATAAATCTGGTGTAGAGATACAAAACAGATTTTATATATTTAAATCAACCAAATTAATTATTTCAAAACAAATTAAATAATAAAAATAAAGTATAGTAATATTAGTGCTGGCGATTGTGTCAAAAATGTGTTGTGAATTTTATTTTTGGAATCCACAAATCAAAGGTAACACCTTATACTAATATTAATATTTAAATCAAAATGTCGAACGGATATAATCAGTATCCATTTCCATACTCTCAATGTCCAACATCTAGCCAAATGAACCTCAGCGACCAAAACTTAACAGTTCAACAACTAGGATATTTTCCACAACAAATGCAAATGGGACCACATCCTGCATCACAAATCCAGCAAAATTTCGCTCCAAGCCAGCCAATGCAGTTATATCAACCTCAATACCAGTATTCAGTCCAAAGTACATTACCACAGCATCAACCCCCAAGCACATCCAAAGCAAATGATGAAGAATGGCAAATAGTCCCAAATAAAAAACGTGGTAGAACCAGTCCGGAACAACATTCCAAACTTAAACAAACCAAAATAGATAACTACTGGCTCAACACACCAATAGCAAATAAATTTAATGTATTAATTAATGAAGAGACAAAAGAAGCAGATACTGAAGAGGAGAAAAAACAGGAAGAGAAGCCTCCACCAATATTTATTGCCGGTGTTAAAAACATACAACCATTAAACGAACTACTAAACACTATAGCCAAAGATAAACATTTAATCAGAGTGTTGAATGAAGAACAAGTCAGGGTACAGGCCCAAACAATTGAAATATACGACAGTATAATAAAAGCACTTGATGAGAAAAAAACCGAATATCATACATATCGTAAGAAGCAAGATAAACCCTTTAGAGTAGTGATTCGCCATCTTCATCCTACAGTGGATATACAAGAAATCAAAAAAGAAATAGAGACAAGGGCATATAGTCTTACAAATAACGAATATACTACAAAGAATTACAAAAAACCGCTACCACTATTTTTTGTGGACTTTAAAATGCAAGAAAATAATAAAGAAATTTATAAGATGGAATATTTACTCAACGCAAAAATTGATGTCGAAGCCCGAAGACTAAAAAGAGAATTAGTACAATGTACCAGATGTCAAAGATATGGTCACACAAAAAATTTCTGCTATCATCAATACAGGTGTGTAAAATGTGCTCTAAATCACAAAACAGCTGATTGCCCTAAGAAAATTCGATCTGATCTAGTAAAGTGTGTACTTTGCGGTAATAACCACCCAGCGAATTACAGAGGATGCAGTGTACATAAACAACTGCAAGAAGCAAGATTTCCAACCTTAAGAAAGAAAGAGTCACCGAATCAACTACAAAACCAACAGCTACCAGTGGCTACAACAAATATAAATACAACACAAAGACCTACATACGCTCAAATGGTAAATACCAACCAACAAGATATTACAATGGTCACTCAGGCAAATGACATGCAGGAGTTAAAGAATATGATGAAAGAGCTTATGGAACAAATGAGCACCATGCTAAACTTATTAACAACACTTGTCTCAAAAATGAACTAATGGCTAATACACTAAAATTTGCCATATTGAATGCTAATGGCTTGACACAACACAAACATACTGGCCTGCAGACCCTGCGAAAATTCCAGATCTCCTAGATTCTGCTATAGTGAGAGGAATAAATGAAAAATACTTTAAACCAAAGTCTTGTTACGATTTATCCTCTGACCATTCACCTGTTATCATAACTAAGCAAAAACATAACAAAAATAGAAAGGAGCTGTATATTACACAACAACAAAACAAATTGGAATTATTTTAGATATCAAGTAAATAATCAAATCAATTTAGACATCCCACTAAAGACGGGTAAACAAATCGAACACGCAGTAGAACATTTTAACACAGTTTTACAGGAAGCAGCATGGAACTCAACACCATTACCTACAAATCGACATATGAACAAAAACTGTTCCAATACAATACATGAAAAAATAATTGAAAAAAGAAGACTCAGAAAACAATGGCAATTATCCAGATCACCTCAAAGTAAAACAAACCTCAATAAAGCACAAAAAGACCTAAAAAGATTGATAATAGCAGAAAAAAATGCAAGCCAATGACTACTCGTTATGGAAGGCTACAAGGACACTACGAAGGCAGAACTATACAGTCCCACCACTAAGAACACAAACAGGACAATGGGCGAGAAGTCCACTAGAAAAAGCCGAAACATTTGCGACACACCTTAAAAAAATCTTACACCAAATGAGGGAAATTACTCACTACAAACTGAAGAAGAAATTATTTCGATACTCATAAAACCTTATCAACTAGAACTTCCTGAAAAAAGATTCACAAAAAATGAGGTAAAAAATATTATACAACACAACATCGATCCAAAAAAGGCTCCAGGATACGACCTGATTACAGGAAAAGCTCTTCAGCAACTCCCAGAGAAAGGCTTCCAATTTCTGACACAGTTATTTAACTCTATAATGAGATTAGGTAATTTCCCATTACAATGGAAACTAGCACAAATAACAATGATACTAAAGCCAGGAAAAGAACCATAAAGTGTACAGTCCTACCGTCCTATTAGTCTTCTTCCAGTGGTATCCAAAGTTTTTGAAAAGCTGACACTTACTAAGCTAATGCCTACACTAGAAAACAAAAAACTAATACCACCACACCAATTTGGGTTTATAAAACAACATTCAACAATACAACAGGTACATAGAATTGTAGAGAGAATCAACGATGACTGAAAATAATAGGTACTGCTCGGCGGTATTTCTGGACGTAAGCCAGGCATTTGATAAAGTCTACCATAAAGGCCTATTATGTAAACTAAAACAGAATTTACCTACAAGTTACTATATACTCTTAAAGTACTATATCACCAACAGAAACTTCCAGGTAAAGTATGAGAATGAATACACAAACATACAACAAATTCTTGCTGGGGTGCCCCAAGGAAGTGTACTAGGACCTATATTATATCTTATATTCACTGCTGACTTACCGACAGATACACATATCACTACAGCCACATTTGCGGATGATACCGCAATACTATTATCGAACAAAAATCCCAAAATAGCCTCAGAAATCTTACAA
The DNA here is from genome assembly GCF_917563875.1 of Diabrotica virgifera virgifera. Taxonomy (NCBI): domain Eukaryota; kingdom Metazoa; phylum Arthropoda; class Insecta; order Coleoptera; family Chrysomelidae; genus Diabrotica; species Diabrotica virgifera. The sequence goes on from NC_065446.1 coordinate 31,198,695, forward strand.
AATAATCTAAATAAAATTCAACAATGGATGACAAAATGGAGAGTCAAAATTAATGAAAACAAATCGCTACACCTAACATTTACCACGCGTAGGGAAACATGTCCAGTTGTATACTTAAACGGTAAAGGAATACCACAAGGGGATGAAGTCAAATATCTAGGTATGTACTTGGACAGAAGATTAAACTGGAGGAAGCATATATTTACTAAGCGAAAACAACTGGGTCATAAGTTAAGAACCATATATTGGCTGTTGGGCAAAAAATCAAAACTATCAACTGAAAATAAAATATTAATCAACAAATCCATCCTAAAACCAGTGTGGACTTATGGGATAGAATTATGGGGAACCGCCGTACATTCCAACATTGAAATTATACAAAGATTTCAGTCCAAAATATTGAGATCAATACTAGGAGTTCCATGGTTCATAATCAATGAAGCCATTCATCGGGATGCCGGACTACTATACTTCAAAGATGACATCAAAAAGTTCGCAAAAAGAGAGAAACTTAAAGTGCATCCAAACGTGTTAGCAAAAAGTTTAGTGAATAAACCGCGTACTGTTCGTAGGTTAAAACGAAAAGTTCCGTTAGAGTTAAGTGAACAATAGGTACTAAATTAATGTGTATAAGTTTATGTCAGAAATAGTCAGTGTTGTAGGCTAAGTTTTAAAAAAGGGGTGCATCACTGGATGCCTCCCTACGTGTCATTCCTAATTATTGTCAGTCCTATTACTTATTGTCTGTTATCTACCTAAACATTTAGGTTTAGATTATATAGATAGATTGCAATAAATGTGGGGTTAATAAAAAAAACATGTGTTTTTACAGAATACTAAAAATAGTTTAGTGGTAAAATGGTTCAAGCGCACTTAAACTCGTTTACTACTATTTGTTTTTACAGAATACTAAAAATAGTTTTTTGGTAAAACGGTTCAAGCGCACTTAAACCCGTTTATTACTAGTGCAAACTGCAATTGTTTTCATTGAACTTTTTCAATTTGTATTCAGACAAATAAATTGCAAAGATAATTAGACAAAAATAACAGCATAGGCTACATACCTCGTTTCTACCTTCCTAAATTGTGATTCTTGATCAACCTTTGCAGTTATTCCTAAGTCATATCTCTCTTCATTGGTTTCTGATGTGTCTCTAACTAAGGGAGGGAATTCTTCTCTGCTCTTCCTGTTTAAGTTCTTCTTTTCTTTTCTTACCGGAGCTGGTTTGGTATAGGCCTCCTCATCTTCCCAATTACGTGTATACTTATTAGGACCACGGCTAAATGAAACAAATATGGTACATTAGAAATGTGTAGTATTTTATAAGTAGGTACAGTATGGTGAAAATGTAAGGAATAAACTCATTTTTTCGAGAATGGACGATTTTGGAAATAAATCCCGAAACAGGTCGATTTTTATTTTTAATATGATTTTTTGGCATATTTATCATATTATTGATGTCATCCATCTGGGCGTGATGACGTAATCAATGAGGTAAATCGACTACATCATGCGAATTTCTAGTACCCATCATAGGCTTCCGTTTTGGGTAGGGCAACGGTTATGTTATTGCATAACTTTTTTGTCTTTAATTTTTAAGCATTTTTGAGACTAGATTATTAAATTATGAGGTATACTAGTACTAAAGTAGTTAAAGTTACTCTTGCTTTAAGTCGGTAAAATATACCGTTTTTGAATTCTCTACAAATATATTACATTTTTGCAAAATTTTGGAATGTGTTTAAGTCATATAACAATTTTAGCATTTGTTTTTGATACAGATTTCAGTCCTCTATAAATAATTTCTCATGACTTTTAATGTAAAATAATTATAGAAGCAGGAATTCAACAGTTTAGAATTTCCAATTGAGTTTCCTATGGCCCATTTGACGATTCACCACCAGGTATATGGTTATAGATTGCATATACACAAGTAGACTAAAATTTTGGACCTAAAACTTTTTAAATCATTCTTGTTGTTTATTACCTTCCAAAAATGTTCAATAGAAAAAGTATTGTGTATTCCAAAAATTTTCAATAGAAAAAGTATTGTGGTCGTATTAGAGAGGTCAAACAAGAAAATTTTGTAACTTACCCATATTTCCTACGCCTCCTGGCTCTTGGAGGCCCCTCTTCATTTCTAATATCATAACCATAAATAGCGATCAGCTCAGCTCTAGATTTCGGTTGTTGTTCAGGTTCATTAAACCGATCATGGGACCATCTTTCTTTTTGGTCCTGCCAAATCTTCTTCTTCCCATCTTTATCTTTCTCAGCTTCTTCTTCTATTGCTTCTTCACTAGAACAGATATGTAAAACTTATAAAATATGTAGGCATATTATACTTTCAACTCTAAGCTGAGGCAAGTTAAAATTATAAAGATATCAAAACTTATAAAATAAAAGAACTGACCAAAATATTACTACCAAAATTTTATCACAATAACTGCTTGTACTGTGGTGTTGATATATTTATTTCTTGAATTAACTTAATACAAATTTTATCATTCAAAAAAGAAAATGTTAATACACTGTTCACTGAACTGGAAAACAAGGGTTCATTGCCTTCTATCTTTGAGTTGGACTTCAGCTGGTCACTGTTCGATGAGCTGCAAATACAGCTTTTGGACACGAATCGTATCATACCTTTTACAGGTATATTATTTCTTGTTTTTGTAATGCCTATCCGATATTAGTAACTATATGCATAACATTCGTTTAGAGGTTATTATTTGTTTGACTTTGACTGAAACAAGTTGTCTTTCTATTAAGTATGTAATTATAATATATAAAAGTCTTTTTACAACGTCAGTTTAGATTCATATTACCTCTTTTTGTATATCGATAGTATAGGTACAGCAATGGATGAGGGTTACGAGGTGCACTCTATATACACCGATTTCAGTAAGGCCTTTGACCTACTAGATCATGTCTTAATTACAAAGCTGAGAAACTTTGGTATCACTGGATCTTTATTAGCTTGGTTTACTTCGTATTTGCAAGGAAGAACATTGCAAGTAAGATCAGAAGGATGTGTTTCTAGTGGATTTGAAGCCGTGTCAGGTGTTCCGCAGGGTTCCCATTTGGGTCCTAAGCTTTTTCTGTTGTTGGTAAATGATATTGGTAGGAATTTTAAATCTGAATATCTGATATTTGCAGAAGACTTGAAAGATATTTAAATGCATTAGGTCAGAATCTGATTGTGAGGGTTTGCAGAGAGACTTATATTCTTTAATACATTGGTGCCAGGAAAATAATCTTAGATTGAATGCTTCGAAATGCTCATATATTATTTTTTCACGTAATAAGACCACCAGTGATTTTAAATACAAGATAGGAGATGTGGATTTATCTAGGGTTCAGGTAATTACGGATTTAGGTGTGTTACTGGATAGTAAGCTAAGTTTCATGGACCATTACAGTCGGAAAAATGAAAGAATACCCATGAACGAACATATAAAACACGCTGTATTTTCCTGTCACCGAGTCGCAAAAAAAATTGCCAGCGCAAGTACATGTAATAATAATTATTACATGTACTTGCGCTGGCCAATGTTTTGTGTGACACGGTGACAGGAAAATACAGCGTGTTTTATATGTTCGTTCATGGGTATTCTTTCATTTTTTCGACTGTATGATGCCATTATTGCGCATGCTAATCGGACATTAGGGTTAGTCATCAGAATGTCATATGATTTTAATAATTTGTTTGTAATTGTGAGATTGTTTTTGAGTTATGTTCGTTCATTACTAGAGTATTGTTCAGTGCGTTCAAATTCGTTAGATATCTGCGGTATAGATTAGGTACTAGAGGAATGCAATTGAATTCCAGTCAGGTCATGCAGATATTTCATTTGCACCATCTAGAGGATCGCAGGCGATACTTTGACCTTAATTTCGTATCTAAGGTGTTAAATGGTATTATTGTTGCACCTAGCATTCTGGGTCGAATAGATTTTTATGTTCCAGCTAGGAATTTGAGAAGATGTCCCTTGCTATCCGCTAGATCGTGCAATACACGTCATGCAGAAAATATGCCTTTAAATAGAATTGTTTCTAGTGTAAATGAGTTTCCAAATATAGACTTTATGGGAGTCACACTAAATACTTTTAAAAGGACTATTTCACGTGAATTATTTTAATTTGATTTTAATTTTTTGATGTCGTTAGTTTAATTGTAAGTAATGTAAGTTAACTTGTGTTCAATGTTTAATTTTGACTTTTAATTTTAATTGTAAAATGGAGTTTTCCGTCAATAAATATTAACTTAATATTATGGATGAAGCAATACCAGGGCCCTCTAGACCAAAACAGTACAATGTAAATGCAGTGAAAAATCGAGTTGGTACTCAGGTCACGTTAGGCATATAGCTCCTCTGAATACGTGTTTGGTGTATATATGAGAATTATTTGTCATGAATATAAAAAAAAACAAGATCAGTCAAGGTTAAGCAGCATTTAACTTGTATCTAGTCCATTTTGCTTTGCTTTCTGGACAATTACTGCTTGGTTTTTGCTGTTTTGAATACTCTTTTACACATACATTAGAACCCGATTATCCGTGTGTGGATTATCCAGGCTGCGGATTATCCGTGCTATGATTTTCTATAACTAAAATTGTATTTATCAGGTTTTATCAAAATAGCGTCACAGGGAGACTCATAATGAAAGATTTATTTTTTCTGCTATCTTTTTATGGTAGGTACATATTGTATGTTATACATATTATGTATTGATGCCTCAGAAGTCAAACGGTGGAAGTCAATTCTCCCTAAAAATGACTTATTGAAGTGTAACACACATTATTATACAGGGTGTCCCAAAAGTAGTGGAACGGTCGAATATTTCGCGAACTAAAGATCGGATCGAAAAACTGAAAAATACATGTTCAATCAATTTCAAAAATCTATCCAATGACACCAAACGCCAACCCCCACTACACCCCCTGGAGGTGGGGTGGGGGGTAACTTTAAAATCTCAAATGGAAACCCCCAGTTTTTCTTGCAGATTTTAGTTTGTTACATAAAAATAAGCAACTTTTATTCAAGACATTTTTTCGAACTGTGGATAGATGGCGCTATAATTGGGAAAAACGATTTATCCTGATACCATAGGTAAATTATAGAAACGGCCTAATATCTCACGAAATCCACTTCCAAATGAGAAACCAAAAAACAGATTTTTATTATTTTTCGAAAACCTATCGAATAACACCAAACATGACCCTCCAACCCACCCCCTGGAGGTGGGGTGGGGGGTAACTTTAAAATCTTAAATAGCAACCCCCACTTTTTATTACAGATTCGGATTTGTCATGAAAAATTAAGCAACATTTATTCGAAACATTTTTTAGAATTGTTAATGGATGGTGCCTTAATTGGAAAAATTCGATTTATTAGCGCCATCTATCAGAAATTTTAAAAAATGTTTCGAATAAATATTGCTTAATTTTTTATGACGAATCCGAATCTGCAATAAAAAGTGGGGGTTGCTAGTTAAGATTTTAAAGTTACCCCCATCCCACATCCAGGGGGTGGGTTGGAGGGTCATGTTTGGTGTTATTCGATAGGTTTTCAAAAAAGATTAAAAATCTGTTTTTTGGTTTCTCATTTGGAAGTGTATTTCGTGAGATATTGGACCGTTTCTATAATTTACCTATGGTAGGTATCAGGATAAATCATTTTTCCCAATTATAGCGCCATCTATCCACTGTTCGAAAAAACGTCTTGAATAAAAGTTGCCTACTTTTACGTAACGAATCCAAATTTGCAAGAAAAGCTGGGGGTTTCCATTTAAGATTTTAAAGTTTTACGTAACGAATCCAAATTTGCAAGAAAAACTGGGGGTTTCCATTTAAGATTTTAAAGTTACCCCCCACCCCACCTCCAGGGGGTGTAGTGGAGATTGGTGTTTAGTGTCATTGGATAGACTTTTGAAAATGATTGAACACGTATTTTTCAGTTTTTCGATCTGATGTTTAGTTCGCGAAATATTCGACCGTGCCACTACTTTTGGGACACTCTATAATATTATTATTTCCTTGTTAGTATTTACGAATATGTTACCCATATTATCATAAATAATTTATTTATTTATTTATTTACGGCATCCATTTACAAGTTTTACACACAACAAGACTTTTACAAGTTACACCTCAACAATAATAAATTATTAAAATAATAAACACATCAGAATAATACAAACAAACATATTGTAAGAACAATACAGAACTACAACAAACTTATTGTAAGATACCCCTTAGTTGTTTTTTGAACAAACCAATTTTGGAGTCAAAAATATCCATTTGTCTTGGCAGGCTATTAGCACTCCGAACCAATCGTGTAGTCGGTTCATTTATACCAAAATTAGTGTGGTGAAATGGCACTGAATAGATTTCTGATTGTCTGTTGCTTCTACTAGGAACTTTAAGACTAAAAAGTGATATCAATTGAGGACAATCTATGAAAGCATTAATAACTTTGTGTAGGAAGCATAAATCTAACAATGTCCTCCTTGACTCAAGTGTTGGTAAATTTAGACTATCTCTTACCCACTGATAGTCATATTGCTCTCTCCTGTATCCACTCTTATAAGTTGCTACCCTCAAAAATTTATTTTGGACTCTTTCAATATGTTCAATGTAACAGTTGTATGATGGGGACCATACAACTGATCCAAACTCTAGAACGAGACCACAATAAAGTTTTCTAAATGTGAACAAAGACAGGTCTACAGATGTGTGTTGGATAAATCCCAGTACTTTCATCGCCCTGTTTGTTACTTGATTGATGTGGCATGAGAATGACAGTTTGGTGTCTAACTAGATTCCCAAATCTGATACTTCATTTTTAGAGGCTAATGGCAAGTTATTAATATAATAAACGAATGTAATTGGATTTCTTTTCCTCGAGAACGTCATTTTATGACATTTGTTTATATTGACATTCTGTTTAAACTGCACCAATCATAAAAAGATTTAAGATCTTCCTGTAGTATAACAGCATCCTGTAATAACGACAGTTTATTGGTTTTTAATATTTACTTATATTTCTGCCACTACATACATTCAGAAACATCTTAGTGTCTCATTTTAAACACTTATTGACTTACACTGTTTGGCTTCTGAGGCATCGATATATAAGAAATAAATATTCCGATTATCCGTGCTTTTCAATTATCCGTCCGGTCCCGAGGAGCACAGATAATCGGGGTTCTACTGTATTCTTAAAACATAATACCAAATACAGTAGAACCCCGATTATCCGGGTGCGGATTATTCAAGCTGCGGATTATCCGTGTTATGATTTTCTATTGCATATGCAAATGCAAGTTGCATTTTTGAGGTTTTATCAAAATAGCGTCATTGTAAATCACTTGACGGAAACTCTATATGACGAAAGAGAGACTCATAATGAAAGATTTATTTTTTTCTGTTATTTTTTATGGTAGGTACATATGTATGTGTATACATATACATAAGAAATACATGTTCAGATTATCCGTGCCACCATTCGGTCCCGAGGAGCACGGATAATCAGGGTTCTACTGTATACAATAAATGAACACAGTCATAAAAGTAATATTACCTAGCAAATTTGGTGTTTGACCATATTGCAAACCTTGGTTATTATTCAAAACCTATTCTTATTACGATTTTTTTAGAAAGCCTGAGATAGTAATATTATGCTATGAAAAATATTTCTTAAATTATCAATAGTTTCAAATCAATGTGAGAGAAATTTCATCCTGTCCTAAGTAGATTGAAGAGGGGAGCTGATAAACAAAATGCATTATGAAGATAACTATTTTTCTTTCACAATCACTTAATTGTTGGTTAAACAATAATTGTAAGAATGGCTTATCTTTAATTCTACATGACTATTAATTGTTGTTCAATATGTTATTGCAGATGCCACATGCATAACATTCAATTTAATAGAAAATGAGGTGATTGTATAAAAATATATAAATGAAAGTTAAAACGAGGAAAAAATAAAATGACCTACTTTTCTTCCAGAGTCCTATCGTCATGTTCATAGAACGTACCCCTCTTTGGAATGTACTGAGGGTTCTTCTTGTCTTCATCATCATCTACTTTTTTAGATGGGGTACTCTCTTGCCCATCTCCTTCTTCCCGTTCTAATATAAGACTGTCATCATCTGAATGTTCATCTAAATCAGATGCCCTGGACCTTACTTTAACATTTTCGTCTTCTTCACTGTAGCTATCAGCATCAGCACTATCATATTCCGAGTTGTCACCAGAATTATTCTCAGGAAAAGCCGTGTCAGTTTCTTTCTGTAAAAGCATTGTATCAGACTGACGGTCAACATGAAATAACCTTTAGTGAATGCCTTGCTCTACTTAATACCCCCGACCTTAATTTAATGACTACATTGGTCTTTCTCTTTTAGTTTTCACTTTCAAGTTGTTCTCTAAAAGAATTAGTTGCACACTTACCTCGGATGTGGCAAAAGTATTATCGCTTTCCTCGTTCGCAGTTGCTGCTTGAACTGTTATAGGATCCATTTCTTATATAAAAAATAAATAAATTTCATTCCTTAAATTAAAAAGACAACATATGAATATGTCTCTCATACTCTCATAAATTATACTATACTATAACATATGTTTTTTACAAATGTTTCCACTAATTTGTAAAAGCAAAACAAAGAAAGAAACCTAAACGTATGACATTTCTTATACAGCTCAAAATATGTCAATTTCGAGAAGAGGTTAGGAATTGGAATTTTGCTTATCTGGGCTTATCAAAGAGGCTATTGGACTTTAAAATTTGTAAATAAAATATTAGTCAGACGAATAAACAAAATATTCTTGTTATATGTTGTTTTCAAACGATAGAAATATTAAATTAGAACAAACTTTCCAATGGCCTTTTATGTAGTAGCTTATTCAAAAGGTGTTGTCAAAAAAGTCACAGATCACTTAACTCTCTTAGGAGGAGGAGGAGGTAGGTGATCTGTGAAAAAAGTGTTCCAATGGTAAATTTTGTAAATTTTTAAAATTATCATCCATCATCCATGTCCTGAAATTCTTTACCGTGTAAAAATTAAATCAGAAATAACAGGAAACTAAAAACGGATATCAATATCAATCAACGGATATTGATATAACATCTAATAATATTTGTTGTTTTTGTCGGTAGATGGCACAAACATATATCTAGTTTGCATGTCTGGTGGTTTTGTGGTTTCTACTGTGTTCAAAAATATGAAATATTTTAGAAGCTTATATAAATTCGATTATGTATAATCATAAATTAACTTTTCTACATTAATAGTTAATTGTTTTAACAATATGTATTTGTCTATATACATATTTTTACCGTTATTGTAATCTACTCGACGTACTCGAAACCGAAACCATACCGAAACCGGCGAAACCAAACAAATGGTGTGGTTTGTACTGCCTAACCAGTAGTTATAATCCTTAATTTAGTGTGAATATTCACTCTGAACTTAGCGGTAAATAATACCTACCGAGTTTCTATACATAGGCGCCCATACACATGGGCAGGCGGGGGGCTGTGGTCCACGGCCCAACCTAGATATAGTATAGTAGGGGAGCCTTGGATGCTAAATTTGCAGTTACTAAAGCGTCATGGGGACCTATTGGGCTGTGATCCTTAAGCTAAAAAAAGGTTTGGTTAAATTTTCCATTTTAGTGAGGATTTTCGATTTTTCATTTAATTTTCCATTTCCAAAAATCGTTTTTTCCGATTATAGCGCCCTCTATCCATAATTCGAAAAATGTCTCGAATAAAAGTGATTTATTTTTACGTAAGGAATCCAAATCTGCAATAAAAAATGGGAGTATACCTATTTAATATTTTAAAGTAATCCCCATCCCCCTCCGTGAGCAGTCGTGTTTGGTATTATTCGATACATTTTTGAAAAATATTTAACACGCATTTTTCAGTTTTTCGATCTGATGTTCATTTTGCGAAATATTCGCTTTTTTTGTGAAACTTTGTGACTCGCTCATTTTATTACGCCCCGCTCAAATCATCAGATTTTTGAAATATACACTGTTCTTCATGTACTTAATATACCTTGTCTTAATCTGACGTTTTCGAGTTTTTCTAAGGATAGATTTTTTTATGGACTGTCCCCAATCCCAACGCACGCCCCTGTATTAAAAGTCCATATGGTAGGGGTACAGTTCTACATTTACAGGGTACAAGGTTTCTCCCCATGTGATTTTCTGACGCGCTCGAGTAAAGCGTAAAATCACCGCTTGGGCTCGTCTACCACAAACTTTTATTTTCAATTAATTTTTTTCCTTCCTGTATTTATATCCTTGAAATTCTTTGAAGTATCTTTTATAGTTATTGTTTTATTTTAAACTGGTCCAAACTAAGGCAATCTCATGCTACGTTTTTTATTTTTCTGATAATATTTTTATTAGTTGGATCACCTTAACTGTCATTTATAGTTCTTTCAATGCCCGGTGTTAAATTCTTCACATGCAAAAAATAATATTTTCTTTTTTACTCTATTAAACCCGTAGTTACGATTCTTAGTTTTAAATAATATTTAATTCAATCCTGACTAAAAGTTAATATCTAGTTTCATCCCTACTTAGTTCCTAGTTTCATCCCTACCCAACGCAGACAATTTGCTGAGACATTTTGTGAACTGCAAACGAACATTCTCCCTCTCTTAATTGTCACCCGCCGCTGGGAACAGTTCTCTTCACTGGTTATAAAAGTTTTTAGCTCTCTTGTGTTAGTCACCGAAGGCTAAAGATCTATCTCTTGTGTTAACTTGCGAAGCCAAAGCCAACACATCTCTCTCAGTACCCGAACCTTTCTCTGGGTACAACTGTCGCTGAATACACGCTTTTTCTCTCTGTGCAATAGCATTAGACTCTAATCCGATATAGACAAACCGCTAATCCGCTAAAAACAATTAAATCTCGTGCGAGAAGCAACCGCATGTGAAACCGGCGTATGTGATGTTGATAGATAGGTACGCGAGTGACAGTGACTTTAGGTAAGACTTTTTATATTTATTTAGCGTATGGCCTACATCACAGATGTGATTTATGCATTATACATAATTAGATTTATGCATTATACAATGCATCACAAACAGATTATGTACAGTTTTTTATATATTCGATTGACCCTTCGGTTGCCATTGCAAAGTCTATAGGGTCGCCTGTGTATGCTCTGCGTGGGCAGTCCTGAATTATGTGTCTAATCGTCTGTTTTGCAGCGCCGCAGTCACAAGAAGGCGAGGGAAGTTTACCCATCTGTAGAGGGAGTCAGCGCATCTACCACAGTTTGTTCTAATTCGATTAAGGGCTGCCCAAATCTTACAGGGACGTTCAAATTCGCCAGGTTTTTCTGTGGTGTCCGGTAGACTATGGTAATGCGGATCTGCCTTACTTTCCCAATCTTCTCTCCATCGGGTATTTAAGTCAAAGTTGGATTGCTGCAGCGCTTGAGCAGATTTTAGAGGGGATAACCTGGAACGTAGACGGTTTCCAAGAATATCGGGGATGTCGTTGTGGACTAGAAGCTGGCGACTGTCCATTATTTTGTTATATTCTTTAACCAATGCATGTTCTCGGCGTAGGTTGGGTGGTGCTATATTACAAAGGGTAGCTAGCCACATTGTAGGCGTGGGCTTAATTGTGCCTGTTATCATACGCATAGCACGGTTTAATTGAGTGTCGTGTCGACCAGGTGGGTATGTCTGCTATTTAGCCACACTAGTGCACAGTATTCTGCCACCCGATATATCAGGCCAAGAGCAGAGGATCTTAAAGTTGATGCTGTGGACCCACATGTAGTGCCGCAGAGTTTCTGTATTATATTGTTGCGTGTTTTCAATTTTGCTGCTGTTTTCGTCAGGTGTTCTCTGAATGTGAGCGTTCTGTCTGGAGTAACCCCAAGGTATTTCGGGTATTTATTGTGTTTCAACAGTTTGTTATTAAAATACGCTCGCAATTCTCTGTTTTCCAGCCTGTTGTTGAGATGAAAAGTTGATACTTCAGTTTTTGTGGTACTTGTATAATAGTCCAGGATTACTAGGGCTATCTTCTCCCGGTAAGGGTGGTTAACCCTTATCCGAGGGGTGGAATGATTAATAGTCGTTTCACTGTTGAAGTTGTTTTATTATACTCGCATGAGTACAAGCTGGTAGCAACCTACGTAACGTCGACTCGCGGAGTGTAGATGACACTATCTTTTAATGTGAACAATCTTACATCTAATAAAATAGAATGACGACTGTGGAATGTGTAATGAGGATTCCCTTATTATGTTTTGGTTGTATAAATATATTTAAAAGTGCAAAGTCAGCGTCGACCTTGAAAAGTGTTTATAGTGGCTGTATGTATAATTACACCTCACGATCTAGGTCAACAATGTTTATGTAACGAAAGAAGGTTGGAATTGTTTATGATGACATTTAAATAACCGAAAGAAATTAGCGTAGATAATTAAAGGGTGTTTTTAAAAGATATCTAATGAGTACAGATGAATTCTTGTACACTTGGTTGTACTCTCCATTTTTTAAGGTATTCGCTGAGGATGGATAGGTCATTCGTGATGGTCATTCATCGATTGCTGTAGTTGCTAAAGATTGGTGGCTAGTTGCAAGGGTCCAGTCGTCAGCATATTGAAACTTCCGAGATTCGGTTTCGGGCATGTCAGCAATATAGAGGCTGAAAAGTAAAGGGACAAGAACAGAACCCTGTGGAAGACCATTGTTAAGTTTCATCTGTCTACTCATCTCCTTTCCCATTATTACCTGGAAAATTTTTTATAAACTTGATAATATTGCCTGTCAATCATTATAAATCATCATAATCGTCATTATTCTCCATTGAACCAAAAACCTTAAAAAGCTATAGTCCAGCATACAACTTTGAAATTATATCAATAATAATTTCACATATGTACATGCCTTAATTGTACACCCGGTATTGGTTTCTCTTAATTATGACACATGCTAGAACAATGCGCAGAAATAGAAGAATACCAGAAAAGACATGATAGTTTTAACACACATAAAAAAAATTAAGAATTAACTCAGAACAACAGAAAAAGAAAACCGGGAATACTAAAGATACAAATGGGAAACTTGTGTTGAGTACTAACGAAAAATTAAAGAGATGGACAGAATACATAAATGAATTGTTCAAAGACAATAGAAGAGAGCAGATGGAAGTAGAAGTAGAAGATGATATGGTTTTAAACATATTAAAAGGGGAAATTAAATCGGCATTAGAAAACAGCAAAGATGGTAAAGCAGCAGGTCCAGACCAAATACCAGTAGAAAGCTTAAAATGTATAAATGATGAAACCTTAGACATTATGGCAGACTTGTTTAACACAATGTACAAAACAGGAAACATACCAAAACAATGGTTACTCTCCACGTTTCGTGCTATCCCTAAAAATACAAAAATGCTAAAGATTGCAGTGAATACACAACAGTATCATTATCAACGAAATAATACATGGTCGTATAAATAAAAAACTGGTAGAAGGAATAGATAGTCAGTTTGGGATCAGAAACGGATTAAGAACCAGAGAGGCGTTATATGCTTTTTATGTGTTAGCTCAAAGATGCATGGATATGAATGTGGATGTGCATGTTTGTTAGGTTGATTTTGAGAAAGCATTTGACACAGTAAGACATGAAAAATTAGTCCAAATTCTAAAGACAAAAAACATAGACAAAAGGGACTTACGAATAATAACAAAGCTTTACTGGAATCAAATTGTAATAGATGACGAACCCAGTCCAGAAATTGAAATCAGGACAGGAGTTAAGCAGGGATGTATTATGTCTCCATTACTCTTTAATGTATATAGTGAAGTCATTTTTGAAGAAACCTTACTATCTCAAATTGAAGGAATATTAATTAACGGAAGATTTGTTAACAACATAAGATATGGAGATGACACCGTGATTCTGGCAAGTTCTGCTGAACAACTCCAATTGCTACGAAACAAAACAAACTGTTTCTGTGAAGAATATGGACTAAAAATGAATATAAAAAAGACCAAATATATGCTAATAACTTAGAAAACAAACATATAAACAAGCATACATTTGGAAAATGTACCGATAGAAAGGGGAAAGGGTTGATAAATACAAATAGCTTGGAACCTGGATTTCAGAGAAAAATGACCAAACAACAGAAATAAGGATCAGGATAGAAATAGCAAGAAATGCTTTTGTAAAAATGAAAATTTTTTGCTCAATTAGAAATCCAATGAAATCAATTAATTTGTGGTCATCTGATTGAATACAACCAATAAAACCAACATTATACTGAAAATAGATCCCATGGGCTGTTTTCACTCAATCATGTAGCTATGGATACCTACATTTCGTTTCATTTCGATTTTGACATTTCAAATATTCAATATTTCAAAATGTCACGATTTGGTTGTAATACTGATGAGAATATTAATGAAATTATCGAATCAAATATACCAAAGAATACTGTTTACAGTAAAAAATTTGTATGGAAAGCGTTTATGGACTTTTGCAATGATAGAAAATATGAATTAGATGGAAATCGGACGGTGGAAGAATTGTTAATTGCACATTTAAATAAATTGTTTCTGCTCTGTATTTTTTTTTCATAACCAGCAAAAAATTTTCTATCCGAATAACCCTCGAACATTAATAAATGCTCAAAAATTTTTTAACAACTTTCTCAAGCTTGTTGCTTACAGGCAACAGACCTCCGCCTACGGCGTCAGTCTGTTTCCAAGCAACAAGCTTTCGAAATCTGTTATAAAATTTTTTCGAACAATTATCAATGTCCTTTGGTTATTACTACTGAAAACAGGTCTCTGCAACAACGACCTTAGATTAGAACTGAGAGTAAGAGCTTTGAGATGCTACTTGTTCTCGATACTGCAAACTGCAATATGGACTTGAAAGCTGGACATTGAAGCAAGAACACATAAATAAGCTACAGTCATTTGAAATGTGGTGTTACAGAAGGATGCTTAGAATAGCATGGACACTGGATACAGAAGAAAACGAATACGGAAGTATTGCGAGAAAAAGACAAAGAATGCGAAATAATAAACACAATAAAAATAAGAAAGTTACAATATCTGGGACACGTAATGAGGGGACAGCGATATGAAATCCTAAGACTGATAATACAGGGAAAGATAACAGGCGGAAGGAGTATAGAAAGAACGAGAGTGTCCTGGTTGAAGAATTTAAGGGACTGGTTTAAATGCAATTCTATAGAACTCTTCAGAGCATCGCTAGATAGAGTAAGGGAAAGTGGGGGAAAACTCAACAAGTCCTACACTTTTTGGATGATCTCATGAATGTGAATGGTTTACGCCATTATCTTCAGTCGAATATTGCACGTGGGCCAAGTGAGATCCGATCATTGAAAATCGCAAGAGTTCTTTTAGTTTTTCTGCTCCAAAAATTAAGACGCTAACTTCGTAGGTTTTATTGTTGCTTTGAGCTTACTATTGATTTAAATCATGTTGTTTTCCGTACATTTTGGTGCATCTGTTAGTTTATATGTTTTAGTAGTTTTGGTTTGTGACGACGTTTACTATTTAAGGTATAAAGGGGTAATAGTGCGCAGGCGTGCGCATTATGCCCCCACAAACAATGAAGTAGTAAATAATAAAGTGACCATTTTCCTTTCCAGAGGCCACAAAACTACACTAGAAAATCTATGAGTCTTAAATATACTAACGAAGATTTACAAAATATTCTGTATGCAATCAGAAATGACGACAAAAAAATGAGGGAAACGATAAGAGCTTTCGACATTCAAGATCGACTTCAAGAAAAAGACGAACGGGTTTATGTACCTAAAGGAGCTACAAATGTAGGCTCTGTCTGTTGATGGTGGAAGAACTATCATGGCCGTTTATTGCATGAGTGCTGGAGAAAATTATATTTCACTCATGTTGCTTTATCACGAGTTACATCAGAAATTAAAAGAAAATCTCGAACAATCGAAAAATTTTACAAGCTCACCAATGAAGATAAAATTGGAGAACGCCAAGGAAAAAAGATGATTAAGAGACGTGAATCTCAAGAGAAAGGAGGAACAGAAAGCAGCAAGAAAGGCCACTGTTCAAAAATGACTTGTTAAAAAATCGCTAGATATCTTGCCAGACAGAAAAAATTTGAAGACAAACAAAACAAGAAGAGAGTGCAAAAGGAGCTAACACCTGAGTAGTCTGATGTAACAGACACTGATTTGTCAGATATTATCGATGAAGACAAATTAAATTAAGTTTCATTCCACCACCAGAACACCAGCTGCACGGAGGGACATGTTGTATTTGCTTGAAAACAGAAAAGAACAATATTTAAAGAATTTTCTAAAAACATTATTCAGTGCGCACCATTTACCAATCCGTGCGCATGATTACCGTCATGGATGGGGAATCGTGCGCAAAGGCACTTCTTTTCGTTTTTTAATATTCTGCTTTAGTACTTTGTATTTCTCTAAAACCTATTTTAAATATTCAAAGTAGAATAATTAGAGCTTACTGTGTAACGTTACAAACGTCACATCTTTGATATTTTATTTTTAAATAATTATTTTATTTTATTTTCTTTAATATTTCATTAACAATAATTTTCTTCTATTTGTTTTAGCAGTTTTCTTCGTTAAAAACTCGTTGGCGCCCTCTTTTATTATCCTCTTTTATTATCCTCTGTTATTATCTTCTATTTAGTATATCTCTTTTTATTTAAATCATCAACTGAACATACTGAACGTACCCCATACATTATTACTCTGTAAGTATCTATTTTTCAATAAGGAACATGCCCGCCACTGCCTACGTCGCACTGTCATGAAAGTGACACTTCATCCCTACTCGCTGACACAAAATCATAATGGAAGGAAAAAATAAATCTATTTAAAGAGATGGGCCCATAAGGCACTATCTATTTCCAGACTTTCATTCTCTTGGGGTGAGTTCTTATTCTTATCATATTAATTACATTTCTCCATCTAACAGTCTTTCTAATGTTTTTTTATATCTAACCTAACGCCAATGTCAGAACATATGTTCTGATATTTTAGTTTTAAATATATCTTTTTAATTTACATATTATGCACGTTTAGTAATCAAATTTTAACTATTCTCCTCATCTAAATTTCATTTAATTTATTCTTGTCATCTGCTGCTCTTTCTGACGATTAGAATGGCAGACGGCGCACGTTGGTTATTAACTTCTGTAGCAACACTCAACATCTTTCGCTGCACTGACCTAGGGCCACAACATCTGCCCAGGTCAAGAGAAGTCCACAGCAGTACCATTCGACGTCAAGAAGTTACCATCAGCTACCAAAAGCCATAAGTATAATCCAGAATTGTTAGTTTTTGGCAAGAATTTGAATATATTTGTTAATGCAATTAAGAAGTCACATTTTTATTAAACCTTTTTTGAACAATAAACATGATTAGTTAAAAATACTGTTTTGTTTGCTTCCATTCTAAATTTTCAGAGTTCATTTCTAAGATTAGGACAAGACGAACACACACCGAGTGACTGGGCTAAGCTGAGGGTGTAGCGATGGCTATCTTGGATAATTGAGGTAATATTTTCGAATATTATTTCAATTAGCTGGGGTAGTCCACATCGCTTACTCGTTTCACTGGCGCCCAACGTGGGCGCCAGTGTTTCAATTAGCTGGGGTAGTCCATCGCGTATTTCGTTTCAACTGTAACATACTAGCCGTTATGATAGAATTAAAGAATTTACAACAGAATCGATTTCTGCTTAAGTGCGCACCATTCTCCCACTTTCCCTTACATAAAAATAGTGATAATGATATTAAACCTCCGATTGGGAGACGGCACATAAAGAAAAAGAAGGCTTGTTTGAAACATATGAAAATTGCATATGTGATTTTATGTAACAACTGGCGTTCCCGATTCTTTTAGTGATAAAATGATCTTAATACAACCCTGCCCTGTGTTTATGCAAATTATAGACAAAGACAATATTTTTCACATTTTAAATGTTGGATAGGAGGTTTCACTAATTTTAATTTGAAATATCAAATTCTGTTGAAAATTCTACGTTTGCCGTATCTTATATTTAACAAATGGTCTGTTAAAGGCTTGACCTTTATATCTACTAGTTAGGGTTGAGACATTGATCCCCAACTTGTGCCTGAAACTCCGGGTGGATTTTTGGCTCACGGCTTTCCTTAATAATTCTTCTTTATTGCCTCGCCCGCTGTTACTTTTCACCTGTTCACTCTCCTTCTTTTACGACCTTTTTAATCTCTCGTTCTATTGAAAATTTAATGAAAAATCACTTGGGGATAGATTTTTCAAATATTTTACCATGATATATTTTTTACATTACACATAAAGCATAAAGAAAAACTGTTTGATATTTGTCACAAATTTTTGAGTTATTTGCAAAAATTCCTAGCAGGCCCCCAAACAACTATCAGATGTGTTAGATTCTAGGACTCGCAAAATTCTGAAATGGAATGGGTACTAGAGAAGAACTATTTGCCATAAAACAAAAAACTAAGTTTTCAATCTAATAGCACATAAAACAACACACAAAAATGTTACTCTACATCCTTCCAGATCGAAAACAATGGGAACCTTCTCTGGTAACACCTACAATTTGCAAGGCATAAAAGATGCTGAGACTAAGGAAGATGAGGGAATTTTACAATTTATAATTCACGTCCCATCTGCTCAGCGCGGTAAAGTTCCAACGAGAATGGTTCCCTTCGTACTCCATTCAGAGTAAACATGTAAATCAAAAATGAATAACCATTTTCAATTTCGTTGCAACACGAAACTACAGCCGTATCATTATTCCAGTTCAATCAGAGAGTGCAGCAAGCACCTCTACCGGTTTCGAAACTTATTAATTCCTCATCAGGAGGCACATATGCTGCTCTCTCTGACCCAACTAGGACAAACCCCGGCGTGCAGTCACGGATTGCAACGAACGAAATGGCAGGGATGTCCTAGCGGCAACTGCTAGCAAAAAATTAAGTTTTCAATCTTCTTTTTGATGTGCCTATCCGTGACGAATGTTGGCGATCATCATGGCAATCTTCACCTTATCTGCAGCAACGCGGAAAAGCTGCACAGATGCTGTGTTGAACCAGGTTCTGAGGTTCTTTAACCAGGATGTTCTTCTTCTTCCTGGACCTCGCTTTCCAAATATTTTTCCTTGCAGGATGGCTTGTACGAGGGCAGATCTGGATGCATTTCGCATAATGTGTAAAAAGTATTCCAACTTTCGAGATTTTATGGTGGTCAGTACCTCTCGGTTCTTCCCCATTCTTTTAAGGACCTCCTCATTTGTGACCCGATCAGTCCATGGGATTTTAAGAATTCTCCAATAAGGAGATATATTTTCAATCTAATCACATAAAACAACACCCAAAAATGTTACTCTACATCCTACCAGATCGAAAACAATGGAAACCTCCTCTGGTAACACCTCCGAGGCTTCTACAATTCGCAAGCCATAACGGATGCTGAGACTAAGGAAGATGAGGAAGTTTGTCCTAGTTGGGTCAGAGAGAGCAGCATATGTGCCTCCTAATGAGAGACTAATAAGTTTCGAAACCGGTAGAGGTACTTGCTGCACTCTCTGATTGAACTGGAATAATGATGCGGCTGTAGTTTCGTGTTGCAACGAAATTGAAAATGGTTATTCATTTTTGTTTTACATGTTTACTCTGAACACTGCCTGGGATAACTATCAGGTGCATCGAGTAGCTTGGTAGTTACCACAGCCGATCCCAAGCCCGGATAAAAGTGGAGGGTTAATAGGCGAGGTTAGCAACCTACCTATCGTAAAATGAAGCAATGCTCAAAGAACCAACGGGATGCCTCGGAACAGGACGGATACACAGATGACGAAAACGGCGAGAATCAGGACAAAGAATAGGAAAAATATACTCAGAATTGCAACATGGAATATAAAATCACTGAACAACAGAGACCAGGAGTTAGAAAAGGAACTGAGAGAAAATAAGATAGAGATATGCGCGATCCAGGAAACAAAAAAGAAAGGAAAGGGACAGATGTGGCTTGGGGAATACTTCTTGATCTATAGTGGTGTCCCAAAAAATAAGAGAGCCAAAGAAGGCGTGGCCTTAATGATACACAAAAAATGGGCAGATAACATATATGAATGTCAATATATATCAGAAAGAATCGTAGTTACTAAGATCAAATTAGAGAAGCAAAAAATAAATATCATAGGAGTTTATAGCCCAGAAAACTGCAAACCTGAAGTCGACAGAGTCCACTTTTATAACGAGCTTCAACAAACAGTCGACGAAATACCAGCCAATGAGATAATATACATTTTAGGAGACATGAACGCAAGAGTCGGTAACATAATTATACCAGGAATAAAGCAACGATTCAATGAAGACAACAAAAATGAAAATGGAGAACTACTTATTAACTTTTGCTCTCAGAACGAATTTCGAATAAACAATACGTTCTTCAGACACAAAGATCAACAAAAATATACATTCCAAAGTACAAGAGGACACAGATCCGTTATTGATTATATATTGACAAACAGAAACATCCACCACTCTCAAGTACTAGACATACGATGTTTAAGTGCAGCTAATATTGGAAGCGATCACAACCTAGTACTTGGAAAAATCAGAATAGAGCTACAAAGAAACAGGAAAGAAGACCCTGTTGAATGTGAGACAAGAATAAAGGTAGAACAGCTACGAGACTTGTCAACACGAGATCTATACCAGAGAAGACTGCAAAAAGTACTGAATGAAAACTACATTACACCGGATGAAGACATAGAAGAAAGTTGGAGGAAGATCAGAGATAATATTAAAATGGCAGCAACGGAAGCACTTGGAGAAAGTAGATAAGTAAACATATACGAAAGAAAAGGAGAACTCCATGGTTCTGTGAAGAAATAAAAATAAAATGCCAAGAAAAAAAGAAAATCTACCTAGAATACAAGTCCAAAAGAACGAGACAAACATATGAAGAATATTAAAGAGTACGAAATGAATTAATCTCAATAGTAAGAAGGAAGAAAACAGAACATTGGGAAGCATTTTCAAAAGAGATGGAGCACGACTTTTATGGAATGCAAAGGGAAATGTGGAAAATGATAAGAGGTCAAAGAGCAGAGATGAAGGAATTGATAGAAGTAAAACATATTGATACAAATACATGGACAACTTACCTAAAAAACCTTTATCAAACAGCTAATCACAAAGAACTGGAAACACCACGATTAGAATCGGATGAGAAAACAGAAATTAAAGAGGAAGATATAAAGAACGCCTTAAAAAAGATGAAAAATCGAAAAGCTCCTGGGAAAGATGGAATAGCTAATGAACTTTTAAAGTACGGAGGAGATAGACTTCACAAAGAACTGAATATCCTTATAAGTAAAATAATAAATACAGGAAGAATTCCAGAAGAATGGAGAACCACTCAAATGATAGCGTTATTTAAGAAAGGCGATAGGGCAGACCCCAGTAACTATAGAGGGATAAATTTACTGAGCACTATACTGAAATTCACAACAAAAATACTTATGGAGAAAATAATGGCGTGCATAAATATATCGGATGAACAACAAGGATTTAGAAGTGGAAGATCATGTAACGATGCAGTTTTTGTGATAAGGCAAATAGCGGAGAAATCATTAGAATATAACAAACCAGCCTTTTTCTGTTTCATAGACCTAGAGAAAGCGTTTGATAGAATCCAATTAATGTGATACACCTTCTATATGAGAAAAATTTACCACTGGACATCATAAAACTGATAGACAACATATATGTAAGAAATAAAATAGAGATGAAAGTCAATGGAATAATAACAGAACCCATAGAAACAAACACAGGAATCAGGCAAGGAGATTCACTAAGCCCTCTACTGTTTAACATAATATTGGATGCAATAATAAAACAAGTGAAGAAAAAAAGAGGGTACAAAATGGGCAATAGAGAGATAAAAATACTCTGTTACGCTGATGACACCGTGTTAGTAGCAGAGTGCGAAGACGACCTACAAAGATTATTGCACAAGTTCAACATTCACGCAAAAGAAATGAATATGAAAATATCAGTCCAAAAAACAAAAAGCTTAGTAATTGCCAAAGAACCAATAAGATGCAAATTGGAGTTAGACAATCAAATTATACAACAAGTAATGACTTTCAAATATCTGGGAATTAATCTATCAGCCGACAACAATATCGAAGAAGAGGTAAAAGACCAAATAATTAAAGCCAGTAGAACGGCCGGATGCCTGAACGACACAATTTGGAAAAACAAACACCTAAGATTGGAAACAAAGGCTCGAATATATAAGTCAGTTATTAGGCCAGTTATGACTTACACGGCCGAAACAAGACCAGATACAAGCAAAACACGAAGACATCTGGAAACCAACGAAATGAAGATCTTAAGAAGGATTGCTGGAAAAGGACTACAGGATAGGGTAAGAAGTGAGGAAATCAGACGCATATGTGGAGTAGACAATATAAATACCTGGGTAAAGAACAGAAAAGAAGAGTGGAATGAGAACATAAGCAGGATGTCTGAATCAAGGATAGTAAGAATAGCCAGGGACAAGTCACCGTTAGGCAGGAGAAGTATAGGACGCCCAAGAAAAAGATGGAATGACAACTTAGGGGCAGAATGAAAGGCACCGTTGAAGAAAAACAGGCAGTACTGCCTATATAAAAGAAGAAGAAGAAGAAGATGTTTACTCTGAATGGAGTACGAAGGGAACCATTCTCGTTGGAACTTTACCGTGTTGAGCAGATGGGACGTGAATTATAAATTGTAAAATTCCCTAATCTTCCTTAGTCTCAGCATCTGTTATGGCTTGCAAATTGTAGAAGCCTCGGAGGTGTTACCAGAGAAGGTTCCCATTGTTTTCGATCTGGTAGGATGTAGAGTTTTGGGTGTTGTTTTATGTGGTATTAGATTGAAAACTTAGTTTTTTGCTAGAAGTTGCCGCTAGGACATCCCTGCCATTTCGTTCGTTGCAATCCGTGATTTCACGCCGGGGTTTGTCCTAGTTGGGTCAGAGAAAGCAGCATATGTGCCTCCTGATGAGAGACTAATACGTTTCGAAACCGGTAGAGGTGCTTGCTGCACTCTCTGATTGAACTGGAATAATGATGCGGCTGTAGTTTCGTGTTGCAACGAAATTGAAAATGGTTATTCGTTTGGTATTTGCCATAAATATGCTAATCCAACGATGTCATATGTCATGAGGTAAACGTTGACTTAAACTTGTGCTTTATTGATTTAGAAAAATCTTTCGACTAATTAAGACCGGAAAAACTATTACCAATACCTATTGTACCCTACACATGTTTCGTTTGCATATCAAAAACTCGTCAGGAACACCTAGATGCGTGTTTGGAGAGAAATAAAATGCAATAACGATTAGTTAGTTTACTAAACTAAATCGACTTCGGTACGCCAGGTCTTGTATGGAACGTAGGCCTGGACGCTCAACATAAAGCTGATGAACAAGTGAAAAGCCTTGAAACTCTGGCTTCTTTGTTTAAGTCTTTGTTTAGAGCCGCATTCGACAGAGACAGATTTTCCAGTGTAATCGCTAACCTCCACTAAAGGAGACAGCACCACAAGAAGAAAATTAATATAAAAGTCACCGCCAGTCCAGGATTAAGAATCTTGAGACACCTAGGTAACCCATGCTATGAGACCCCTAAAGAATCCTGCGCCTTCCCTTTCCAGAACCTCGGATAACCCTTCCATCTCCGAGCGGTGTTCCTTAAATAAATTAGTGGATAACTCTATCTACTGCTGCTTGTTCTGTTAATAGACCAGGGCCCATCTGTAAAAATATTAGTACATTTGGACGTTGAGAGGTGACTCAAATTTTTTTGCAGAAATTGCTTGAAAATATCTTAAATAATAATATTTGAGTTATCCTCCCTCTCAAAAAGGTCCGGAACATTGTTTAAATAATCAAAATATCAAAAAATGAAGGAAAAATTCGATTTTTTTCTTGGTTTTTTGATTATAACTTTAAAAGTATTTATTTCCGAGAAAAGTTGTACTGACATAAAAGTTGCGTAATTAAATTTCCTACAATATAGAATTGGTTATAAATTTAAAAAATAGTCACCCTTGTTGCAATATAGCAATATTTGCAAAAAAAAATATACGAAAACAAGTATTCGCATTTTACGTTTTTCAACCATTTATGCTACACTTAGGACCTTCATATCTCACCCAGAAAAACTTTATGATACAATAAAACAATACTGTAAATTTCATTAAGATCGGTTCAATAGATTTTGCAAAATAAATTTTGCAATCAAGCTTTCGCAAAAAAAAATCATTTTTTCAAAATGTTACAGTACTGAAAATAAAGCAGACAGCAAGTTGAAATTTTTTTTTACGTATAGAAGTATTCTGTACCTTTCGTTTGCAATTTGCAACACTAAAATCGATTAACTACCACGGCGTCAGGAATTTTTTTAAATAAACATTAATTATTGGTGCTACGCGCAGGACAGCGGATAGTTTTCTCTGATTGGACATTCCAGTGACCTTTGATAATGATTGATACATTTTAATTTTTATTACATTTCGATATAAATAAATAAATTTGTTTATTGCAAAATTAAAACACATACTCTATCCTTTGAAATAGCACTTTTTTTAGCAAAACTTTCTTTGTTCATATATTTTAACTTAGAGAATAAAAGTTTATTATTTTTAAACATATGCAATTGTTTAAACAATATTTCACAAACAATAATAAAATTACTTAGATTTTTGTGGAATTAAAATATTAAAATACAACAAAATATAGAGTAAGAAAATAATATATTAGATAAAGATTGGAAGAAATTTTGGTGGAAATCAACTTGTGTGAATCGAACACCGCTGTCCTGCGCGTAGCACCAAAAATTAATGTTTATTTAAAAAATTTCCTGACGAAGCGGTAATTAATCGATTTTAATTTTGCAAATTTCAAATGAAAGGTACAGTAGACTTCTATAAGCAAAAAAAAAATTCAACTTGCTATCTGCTTTATTTTCAGTCGTGCAACATTTTAAAAAAATGAATATTTTTTGCGAAAGCTGGATTGCAAAATTTATTTTGCAAAATATATTAAACCGATCTTAATGAAATTTACAGTATTGTTTTACTATATCATAAAGTTTTTCTGAGTAAAATATGAAGGTCCCAAGTGTAGCATAAATGGTTGAAAAAGGTAAAATGCGAATACTTGTTTTTGTATGGTTTTTATTGCAATTATTGCTATGTTGCAACAAGGGTGACTATTTTTTAAACTTCTAACCAATTCTTTATTGTAGGAAATTTAATTACGCAACTTTTACGTCAGTAGAACTTTTCTCAGAAATGAATAGTTTTAAAGTTATAATCAAAAAACCAATAAAAAAATCGAATTTTTCCTTCATATTTTGACATTTTGATTATTTAAACAATGTTCCGGACCATTTTGAGTGGGAGGATAACTCAAATCACCTCTCAACGTCCATCTCAAAACAGATGCGCCCTGGACTATAAGGACTAGATCGTGGCGAATGGGATTGTTTAGTCGAGTTTCATTTAAGCATTTGATCATAACTTCCCAACGGTGGGTAGGGACTGGAAAAAGTTGTACACGGACTGAATAAACCCAAAATACGATACTGCTCCAACGCAACTTTTAGCAGCACTTACTCCAACAAAATTAAGCTAGTGTGCAGCACAAGAAATGTAAATTGCAAGTTTGTTAATTTTAGATAAATGAGCCTGGAGACTAGTGTATTTGCCTGACATGTTCGCTGCATTGTAAATTGTCCCCTCATGTCATTTACATCAGTGCCACATTCGTTTAAAAAGGTTAAAACAGCGAAGAAATATTTTCTCCAGTATGGCTACTTATGGGTATGAAGGTGAGAAAACGCTCATACACTTCATCAGATGAACTAACATATCTTAACATAGTTAACTGGTCAATACGACACACAGACGCTTTTTAGAAAAGCAGAAGATAGAGACAAATTTGCAATGGTTATAGCCAGCCTTCATTAGTGGAGTCGGCACTAGAAGAAGAAGAAGGTCAATATGAGTCAAACCTGGTGTGTTGAATCAACACTTAAGGCGTAGTATTTGACTTTCTTAATTTTTTTAACAGTTGTATTCAAAACGTGTTTTCCATTACTTATATTACTTCTTCACAGATTTTTGAAGATAAGTAAGAAGGTTTTCCAGTAGCCTTATTGTCATACTTAGCTAACTGAGAGCTTAAAAAAGCATCGTACTCTGTAAGTAGATATACAATACCTAAGCAGTTTCCAACCATTATTTTGTGAACCAAGGATCTCTGTTTGACACGTTAATCCGCGACATGATAGAAACTTAATCACAGAGACTACTCTTTTCAGAACTTGCATCCAGTAATATCATTCTTGATTAAATATAATTTCCAAAGAGTTGTCAATTCGACCACGAAGGCGCTGCCTGTCGATGAGTGTTTTCACACATGATCGGTGAGCTTGACTTTCTTCATGTGACTTCATTCTGTGAGAAGTAGTATTTTTCCAATCCGAATATCCTGTTATTGTGAAGTAACCAAACTCAGAAGAAATGAGGCTAAATGATAAATTCCGCGGGAAACTAGAGCGAAAGGCTTGGGCAGTGGAGGAAAAAGTAGGGAGGAGGCACTGACTCATTTGTTCCTCTTGCTCTTACTACTTTTCTGAGAAACCGTGTAGACTGACAGCTGACAGGCAATGGCAATACTGTTTCTTCTACCAAACGGCATTCATTAGTGACTTATTCTCATAACATAGGCTTTCTATGTGAACAAAAGTATGCATTTTAATGTAGTTTTATACGTTCACCATCACTTTTATGCAGTGGCGGCCGGTCAGGGTCGGCAGGGTCGGCAGTGCCGACCCACACATTTATAGATATAAATTTTTTTAATATTTGTATCTGTGAAGTAAAAAAATATGTCAGATAATACAGACTAAATTTTATTCATGGTTTTTAAAAGGATTTGATCAATCCGAGCGTTAAGTGATCCCTGCGCGTAACAGACTTCTCAAAAAATGAATGATCCGAGCCATTCATCTGACTTTTCGGCTAGCCGTACCCAACTCGTCCGTAGCTTGTCGATTTACACGTAAAACTCAACGAAATAACAAGTCAATGAGCAAGCGAAAGCGAACATACATACATTCTCTCCGTGGGCTTAAACGGCCAGGTACGGCATATTTAAATCTGCCGGTCGGTGTTTCATTTGGAGCATCGCATCGGCAGAAATTGTCAAAAATAATCACGCCGTTTTACGTCGCTTGATATTGTAATTTTTTTAATTTGTCATTTAGTGGACATGATGGATCGAAGCATTTGTTAAAAATCAAAGTAATTATAGAGAATTAATAAAATTGTTTTAGAAATATTTACTTTCTGATTTGAAGTGTATTCGTAATACAGAATGAACTAATACATATAATCAAATAGTTACATTTTGAATAACGTTATTGAATCTGAGATTTAGAAAACCATTTGCTTTTCGCTGGAAGTAGATGAAACTTCTGATTATCATGTCATTCACAATTATCAATTATGAGAGGTTTTTAGGTTTTAGAGATGTGAGTAAAAGCAATAAGGCAGAATATATTGTTGGTATTTTAAAGAACAGATTAAAATTTTTTGATATCAAAAATAAATTGGTAGGGCAAACTGTGATGTGTGGTGAATTAAATGAATTAAATGGTCTCCAGGCAAAAGTTAAAACTATTGCATCACTTTATTTACTCACTATGAACTATGATGCGCATATAATAAATTTAGTTTTGCATGATACGTGTAAAAAAATAAAGAATATCGTCTTTTCTTGCCAGTTTAGCTCACCTAAACGGATTACTGCTTTAGAACAAATTTGTTTCGAAAAAACAGCGAACAGTTTGTCAGACGCGATGAAATTTTAAATCTCGGTTAGTTTTATCTAAGCAGATAATCTCTAGTAGTTTTAGTATCTGTAGCAGATAAGGCGACGATTTTGAAAGCGGCGATACCTCGATCCGTGAAGCAATCGGTTTGAGAACTTTATTAAATGGTTACTCTTTTAACATTCTTTTAAAATTTTTTAGACAGAGTTGGCCCAAGATATTCATTGTTGTTCAAAATCAGTCAACTGACATTATTAGTTCCAAAAATAGAATACGAAAGCTGGTGCAAAATCTCAGAGATTTCCGTAATGATAGTTTCCAATATATACGCAGTGACGTTTTGGATTCGCTTGATATTTCCGAACCATCCCAAAAAAGACACCGACATGATACATATCTCGAAAAACGAATAGGTATATCTTGAAATTTTGGATACCTACTAATATATGCAAATAGATACTCGTTTTTCGAATTTTGAAGATTTGCAAATTTTTGACCTCTTTTACGATTCAAAATTTAAAAGTTCCCTTTGCCAAAGAATTTCCAAGATATTTATTATTACAAGTTAGGTACTTAAAAATTATGCTGATCCAAATATTTTCCGAAAGTGGGATAAGTTACAAAATATGTATGTATGTAGTAAGTACATACTGCAATTCATTACAACAAACTGTTCATCAATTTTCTTATTACCACCAATTTCTGCCTCAAATAAACGGGATTTATCTTGTCTCAAAAGAATCAACACGTATTGTCGAA
Source organism: Diabrotica virgifera virgifera (assembly GCF_917563875.1). NCBI lineage: Eukaryota > Metazoa > Arthropoda > Insecta > Coleoptera > Chrysomelidae > Diabrotica > Diabrotica virgifera. Next base: position 31,227,403 of record NC_065446.1, read on the forward strand.
ACACCATGAAACAAGAGAAAAACAAGTACATCAAATAAAAAAAAAAAACAAAAAACAACAAAATCTCCTATGATGATTTAAGCCTTTTAGTTTGATGGTATACCTATATGAGGGGCCAAAAAAAACCTTTCCGACCCTGTCTCCAAGGCCACGAGCCGCCACTGCTTTTATGGTATTGCGCGATATTTGAATTTTTCATCATAATATGGTTACAGTTTTTATTTAATTCTAATTATTATTTTTTTTTGTTTTGGGCCCTGCGAGGCCCCTTTCATGGCCGAGGCTCCTAGGCAACTGCCTACTTTGCCTAATGGTTAATCTGGCACTGGTCACCGCTTTGTATTGCTATGAGGTGTAGGTGCTGGCCGATATGAGTGCGACGTATATGAAGTTAACAACGAAGTCGCAATGAAACAAGGCGAACCTAACCTGGTAGGACAGGCGCGTGAAAAGAATACAAGTACAATCGAATAAGAAATCGTACCTACCGAGAAACTCTAGAATCTAGAATGTAGAACTTATCTAGGAACACCTCATTTTACTGTCGAAAAATGTCGAAAAATAACTCGAAATCGATCTCCTTGGTGACAAATAGTTGGCCAAGTTTGGGGGTACCATCAACTGTGGAGTAAGATAAAGGAAACCGTGAAAATTTCTGTAAGAAACCCATTGCAGAAGATAAACATGATTCTTGATTTCAAGTAAAATTGTTTTATGAGCATAATTGTTAAATTTTGTAATCAATTGAATAATATAAAATAATAAAAACTTTGCTAAGTTTATTATTATTATTGTTAACTTATGGTAACTTCCAATTTAGTGTAAGTACATCATATTCAATATGCTTTGATTTTCTGTTTAGACCTGGATGTCATATCTTTATTAATCTAAATATGTATACCTACGTAACATAAATCTATACACTTTTTTATTCTTCTTATCTTTTCACTTGTATTCGTTTCTATTAGGGTTACATAATATATTATGGGGGTTTTATTTCCCTGTGGGTAATTTATGATTTACTTACATATGTTTTTCAATATGATAGTGTTTGGGCACCATATGGTATGATTGGCAAATCACATTGGCCATTTTTCTGGTTAAGCTTATAGATAAATTGTTTTTAAAGGTATTAGATATATATTCTTTTTTGCAGTTCAGGTGTTTGATCAGCTCTAGCTATCTTAATTTCATTTTCCAGTTATTTACTTTTGCTCAGAATTAAACGCTTAGGTACTGTAATCCCTTAACTTTGCTTTATCAACATCGACTACCATTCAACCAGATATGTTTACTATATTTATGATTTGCACATAATTGATTGAAATCAATTTGCAATTTATCCCTCCAATATGGCTGAGCATCTAACTGCCATTCACTGTAGGTACCAACTATTAACTATTCGTTGTTCTCGATATTATCGAGAACAGCGATACAACTCGGCAGAATACATCACCTTATATCGTGCATAATTTGGTATTATTATAGACAAATAACAATAACATGCTACTATTACTTATAAAATAGACAAGATTAAAAAATCGGTAAACGCGGTAAAAATGAGTGGCGCACACAATATTCAAGATACAAAATTAGGAATACTAGGAGAGACCGGGGCAAAACGGGATACTTAAGAAAGAAAACATCATAGAAAGAAAACTAAACTGTGTATTAAATAATGGCAAAGTCAGACAGGAACACTTGCCATTAAAGTTCATACAACTTACTTTATTTATAATCTAAATTACTTAGTTATTTGGTTATAAAGAACTTAACTTATCAGTCCGAAATTCCTATTTTGCCCCGGTTACGGGAATTATTAAAATTAAAGATGATTCATTTTATGAAATAATGAAGATAATCAAATTTGAAAAAATTGTGTAGTGTTATAATGAGATTTTAAAGAAGTTAAATAAACGACAGATTTTTATTCAATTTATTTTATAAATTTTATATTATTTTTGAATAATTACAGAGCCCAAACTCTTACGTAGTCAACTTTAAGGTGCGAATCATCGAAATTCAAATTCCAAGTTGATTTTCAATCAAATTATGTTGGCGATAAAATTTTGTATGCACCACATCAGTAAAGACTCTTTATCGAACTCGTCTGTTACTCGCCTTGCTCGCTACGCTCGCACTTCTCGTAATACCAAGACTCGTTCGATAAAGAATCACTTTACTGACTTGGTACATAAATAACTATTTCCGCCACCTAAAATTCATATCAGCTCTTTTGTAGCTTGAATATCGTGTGCTCCAGTCATTTTTACCGCGCTTAGCGGTTTTTTAATCTTGTATTAGGAGTTTTTTAAAGCTTTATATAATTTAAATGTATGTATGTACGAACTTAAATGTAATGTTTTTCGATTACACGTTAAGCGTTGTAAACTACTAAACCTTTATCGCTGAAATGGTCTAGTGGCTACGACATTAAATACCTTGAACTCGGATTGCCCGATCAAGTTTAGCGTCGTAATGTCTCTGTTTTGTTTTTGTCCGACCACCCTGTATGGTGTGCGTGTGTATATGTTTAGGACAGTGGTTTTCAACCTTTTTCCGATGATCGCCCCCTTAGACATGTTTCGTCAGTTATGAATACTACAATTGCCCCCCCCCCCTCTCAAATTAAATTGAAACAAATAATTAATCAGTACAAATAGACAGGACGAAAACGCCGGGTTCGTTGGGAAAAATATTCCCATGAGATTTTTTTTGCATAATCATATTCGTGAGACACCCCAGAATAAGATTCAAGAAGTCGCCCACGTGAAAAGTGGTCCAAATTTTTTTTAACAATTTTTTTAATCAAATTGCAAAAATCAATATTTTTGGCCCGGACAAATTTTTTTAGGTTTTTTGGACCATTTTAGACAAGAAAGGGCTCCTATAATTTTTCTTTAAAGGTGATCTTTTTCTAGTTATAAGCAATTTAAAATTTAAAAAACGCAAAGATTGCCATTTTCCTAATAACTCGGTTAAACATTATTATTATGAAAGTCAGAAAGTGACTAAAACAAAGTTTAAAGCCCCCACTACAAGATCCTGAAGAAATCTGTGTCATTAATTTATTACTAAGCTGTTATTTTTAATTAATAACAATGAGCGGTTAGATCGTATTGACGCGGCTGTAAATGTGAGTGCGAGTAAGATGCACAATTGGACTGCCGAAATGGCGTCTCTCTCGTACTCAGCATTGACGGCCGCCTAACACGTGCATGGCGTTCATTATTATTATTTAAAAATAACAGCTTAGTAATAAAATAATGACCAAAATTTCTTCAGGATCCTGTAGGGAGGGCTTTAAGCTTTGATTTAGTCACTTTTTGACTTTCAGAATAATAACTTTTAACCTAGTTGTTAATCCTTAAAAATCGCCATTTTCCGTTTTTTTTCAATTTTAAATTGCTTATAACTCGAAAACAATCAACTTTAGAGAAAAATTATAAGAAAACTTTTTTGTCCAGAATAGTCCAAAAAAACTAAAAAAAATTGTCCGGGCCAAAACTATTGATTTTTACAATTTGATTAAAAAAAATTGTTAAAAAAAATTTGGACCACTTTTCACGTGGGCGACTTCTTGAACCTTATTCTGGGATGTCTCACGAATGTGATTATGGAAAAAAATCTCATGGAAATATTTTTTCCAACGAACCCGCCGTTTTCGCCTTGTCTAAAAAGGTATCTACGTATTCGTATTTATTTATTTTTACATTTCGTAAAATGATAAATGATTATATGTAATGGCTTCCTTGGGCCTGGTGTCTCTCACATAATTTCTTTATGTCTGGCTTAATGTTGGTTAATAGCAACCTTAAATCTCCTCTTTAAATTATGTCCAGCCTATCTCTTTGTTTGTTTTCAATATGCATACAGAACTAAAACCTTTCTCCACTACATATATTGCGGGGAATGCTGTTATCGTAATTTGATTGCATTCCACAAGATTGGATACATTTCTTTTATCTGCGGTCAAAATCTTTCATAGCCACACTCCTGAAACAGACTTTCAATTTCAACATCATGTTTCAAATCAATCAAGCTTTCTTGAAGATAAGGACATGCCGTTGAAACTTCCACGCTAAAAGGATTGATAAACCAAGTTGGCACTTTCAGACTAGTCAGATCTTGGAATCGGGGCTGCAGATTTCTTTCAATATTTGAAGGTGGAGGCAATATGTTTGAAGATCCTCAGAATCACCACAACCACAAGAGGATTTCTTGTTAGGGAATTTAGTCAGATCTCTTCTCTGCATATTTTGTTCAAAAATAGATAGTTTGTCACTGAATACTCCGACTACTCCCTTTGCTTTGGCCATATTTATGTTCTTCCCTTGTAGTTGCAGGTTCATTTCATTTAATTATTCGCATAGTACAGTTAAAATAATCACACTATAACTATTACGCAAGAGAAATTGAACGTTTTTTCTACTTTTAAGGACAAAAAAGCAAATTAGTTAGCGAATCGAATTAAAAATTATTTTTCACATCAAATTTTAGTAGGGGAGGAAAGTATGCTAAATTTGCAGTTAATCGAGCGTTATGGAAAAGTATTTGGTTGTGAAGGGTAGATCCTAAAACCAAAAAAGTTGAGTTAAGTTTTCCATAAGTGGGGGACTTTCCATTTTTTAATTTAATTTTTCATTTCCAACATTTTTTTTTCCGATTATAGCGCCATCTATCCATAATTCGAAAAAATGTCTCGAACAAAAGTTACTTATTTTTACGTAAGAAATCCAAATCTGCAATAAAAACATGAGGGCTCCTATTTAAGATTTTAAAGTAACTTCCCACCCCACCTCCATGGGTGGTCGTGTTTGGTGTCATTCGATAGATTTTTCAAAAATATTGAATACCTGCATTTTTCAGCTTTTCGATCTGATATTCATTTCGCGAAATCTTGCGGGGTTCGTATTTAAAATCTTAAATTTAGACCCACGCCTCTCCGTAGGGGGCCGTGTTTGGTATGATTCGATAGATTATTGAAAAATATTGAACACGTATTTTTTAGTTTTCCGATCTGACGTTCATTTCGCGAAATATTCGCTTTTTCTTTGTGAAACTTTGTGACTCGCCCATCTCGTTACAACCCGCTTAAATCGTTAGATTTTTGAAATATACACTCTTTTGCATGTACTTAACTTACCTTATCTTAATCTGAAGATTTCAAGTTTTTCTAAGGATAGATTTTTTTTAGACCCTTCGACCCGGACCATTTTTGAACCTTATTCCTGAAAGAATTCCCCTATATGAAGAGCTAATTTATTTATGGTAGAGGTACATTTACAGGGTACAGGGTTTTCCCCCTGTGATTTTCTGAGGCGCTCGAGTAACTGCAAAAATCCCCGCTTGGGCTCCTCTGCCATTTGAAACATTATTTGGTTAAAACATCTCAGTGTTTTGACAAATATATATTTTAATTTGTCTGGATTCAATTATGGTTCTGTCGGTATCTGAGACTTGGTATTTACACAATGTCGTTAAACTGAATTTTGTTATAATCGGTTTAAATTTTATAGTCCATTTGCGAGGCGACTATACCTATCGAATTAAATTGTGTCATGATTCATAGCCCTCTGTTACTAGACGAGATGCTTGTGTTATTATTACCATATTACCTGCACGGGTATACATATTCACTTTTTATTATCCTATGGATATCCGATCGGAAGTCTTTTTTTTCTCAACTACTCATTTCTCGTTTCCCGGATTCTAGACGCCCCCTTATCGCCCCCTTTTCTCTATCGCCCCCTTCGCTCTGTCGCCCCCTGAAAATCTTATATCGCCCACCGGGGGGCGATCGCCCCCCGGTTGGGAATCACTGGTTTAGGATATTGCCTAAGCCAAGCCGCACACCAAAGAAACATGAAACAAAAAACATGAAACATAAAACGAAAAAAATGTTTTATGAAAAGAAAACACTGCTAAACAAATCTCAAAGTCCGCCTACCAATGAAACGAGTGTGATTCATGCTCATGACACATTTTTATTTTCGGAGAGTTTAATAAATGGCCGGATATATATTTGTTTAGCAGTGGTTTATTTCCATGAAACGTAATTTACGTTTCATGTTTCTTTGATGTGCAGCCTGCCTAAGACACCTACGGTTTCATGTTTCATTCGCTTAATCATACATAGCTTTGATGAGATTTTGTTTAATATCTAATATTGTTTCGTCAAGAAAGGCAGTAGTCACTCCCTAATTTAATTTTCCCTATTAGTGCATAATAATAGTGCATAATCTAAAGCTTTAATAAGTTTTGCAGATACGACTTACTAGGATTTATTTCAGTTTATCTGTGGCTACAAGACCAATTTTAGGATTAACAGATTGCTAACCGTCTTCAAATATTTGTATATATACATAATATACACAACAGCAAAAGATAAACACAGAAAAGCAAAAATGTACTCCGTAGAAATAATATTTTACACAGGATGTTTCACAAATGAATAATTTTATAATGCTTTAATAAAATAATTACATATTAAACATGAAATTTGATCTTCCTTTCTTTTATTTCAGCATATATTTAGCCCGTTTTCGATGGTTTCTGAAGATAATGTTTCTGTAGATTTGCTTAAGGAATTTTCGCCATTGTTAATGTTTTGCAAGTTAAGTCTTCATTCGGATTTCCGAGTGAAGAGGATCCTAGAGGAATATCATTATAGGTTAGAAAAATACACAGAATGTAACACAGAACCATAAATTTGAAACTGTATCCCATCTTTAGCTACCTACTTGGGAGTCGCAATAGGGAAAACCGGAAAAGAGAGAACAGAGGAAAGAATTCTGAAAGGCAAAAAAACATATACATACCTAGTCCAGGAATCGAAGCTATTCACCTCGCAATTTTTACAGAATGGATCGATTTGCTTGAAAATTTGAGAATAAGTAGTGGATAGTCCAAGGACCAAAATCTATATAATGCCGAAAGCCGCTTTTACCATGGGGGTGGTTGCCACCCCATCTCGGGGGTGGAAACTTTTTATTATATTTTGACCACAAAAGTTGATAAACACATTCATTCTAAGCTAAAAATGTTTTATATATTTTTTTGATAAAATTATTAGTTTTCGATTTATTCGCTATCGAAAGTGTTAGTTTTTTTATCGAAAAAATCAATGTTTTTCCAAAATACTCATTTACGATTCACTCAATTTTTGCCGTAGAAAAAATTTTTTCAAAACAAATTCTTAAGAACTGAATAACCCACAATTTCATTTTGAAACATTTTTTCGTGTCTCTGATGCTAATCTTTCTATTCTGAAGAAAATGGCATTTTTTACCAAACTCCAAAATTCATTATTCGCTTTTAACTCCAGTTTTCTTAAAATTAATCATTCTAAGCCAATCAAACTTATAGAGTCTATTAATAATACATAAATAAAGAAGAATGAATAAGGCAATGACTAAAAACACCGCTAACTTAGATTATTATGCTTCCAATTGGATTTCTCCTTTTTCTTTTCAAAACAATATAATTTTTTAACCGTAACTTTTTTATTTTTTATCTTAAAAAGTTTGGTAAAAAAATTTTTGAAGGTTTTTACAAAATATATAAGCTTATTAATATTAAATCTTTTTAAAATTCTCAGTCGCAAAAAGAGGTGACTCTGAAAGGGTTGGTAAAGGTGGTTTTTGCATGTTATTACAAGTTTTAATTGTCAATTGTCAAAAGGCAGTAGTCACTCCCTAATTTAATTTTCCCTATTAGTGCATAATAATAGTGCATAATCTAAAGCTTTAACAAGTTTTGCAGATACGACTTACTAGGATTTATTTCAGTTTATCTGTGGCTACAAGACCAATTTTAGGATTAACAGATTGCTAACCGTCTTCAAATATTTGTATATATACATAATATACACAACAGCAAAAGATAAACACAGAAAAGCAAAAATGTACTCCGTAGAAATAATATTTTACACATGATGTTTCACAAATGAATAATTTTATAATGCTTTAATAAAATAATTACATATTAAACATGAAATTTGATCTTCCTTTCTTTTATTTCAGCATATATTTAGCCCGTTTTCGATGGTTTCTGAAGATAATGTTTCTGTAGATTTGCTTAAGGAATTTTCGCCATTGTTAATGTTTTGCAAGTTAAGTCTTCATTCGGATTTCCGAGTGAAGAGGATCCTAGAGGAATATCATTATAGGTTAGAAAAATACACAGAATGTAACACAGAACCATAAATTTGAAACTGTATCCCATCTTTAGCTACCTACTTGGGAGTCGCAATAGGGAAAACCGGAAAAGAGAGAACAGAGGAAAGAATTCTGAAAGGCAAAAAAACATATACATACCTAGTCCAGGAATCGAAGCTATTCACCTCGCAATTTTTACAGAATGGATCGATTTGCTTGAAAATTTGAGAATAAGTAGTGGATAGTCCAAGGACCAAAATCTATATAATGCCGAAAGCCGCTTTTACCATGGGGGTGGTTGCCACCCCATCTCGGGGGTGGAAACTTTTTATTATATTTTGACCACAAAAGTTGATAAACACATTCATTCTAAGCTAAAAATGTTTTATATATTTTTTTGATAAAATTATTAGTTTTCGATTTATTCGCTATCGAAAGTGTTAGTTTTTTTATCGAAAAAATCAATGTTTTTCCAAAATACTCATTTACGATTCACTCAATTTTTGCCGTAGAAAAAATTTTTTCAAAACAAATTCTTAAGAACTGAATAACCCACAATTTCATTTTGAAACATTTTTTCGTGTCTCTGATGCTAATCTTTCTATTCTGAAGAAAATGGCATTTTTTACCAAACTCCAAAATTCATTATTCGCTTTTAACTCCAGTTTTCTTAAAATTAATCATTCTAAGCCAATCAAACTTATAGAGTCTATTAATAATACATAAATAAAGAAGAATGAATAAGGCAATGACTAAAAACACCGCTAACTTAGATTATTATGCTTCCAATTGGATTTCTCCTTTTTCTTTTCAAAACAATATAATTTTTTAACCGTAACTTTTTTATTTTTTATCTTAAAAAGTTTGGTAAAAAAATTTTTGTAGGTTTTTACAAAATATATAAGCTTATTAATATTAAATCTTTTTAAAATTCTCAGTCGCAAAAAGAGGTGACTCTGAAAGGGTTGGTAAAGGTGGTTTTTGCATGTTATTACAAGTTTTAATTGTCAATTATTGCTCACTCAATTTTTGCAAACCAGGTTCTTGGAAATTAAATAAGCTACAATTTTATATATAGGGTGTCCCAAAAGTAGTGGAACGGTCGAATATTTCGCGAACTAAACATCGGATCGAAAAACTGAAAAATACGTGTTTAATCATTTTTAAAAATCTATCCAATGACACTAAACACCAACCCCCACTACACCCCCTGGAGGTGGGGTGGGGGGTAACTTTAAAATCCCAAATGGAAACCCCTAGTTTTTCTTGCAGATTTGGATTCGTTACGTAAAAGTAAGCAACTTTTATTCAAGACATTTTTTCGAACTGTGGATAGATGGCGCTATAATTGGGAGAATGATTTATCCTGATACCATAGGTAAATTACGGTCTAATATCTCGAGAAATACACTTCCAAATGAGAAACCAAAAAACAGGTTTTTAATATTTTTCGAAAACCTATCGACAAACACCAAAAATGACCCTCCAACCCACCCCCTGGAGACGGGGTGGGGGGTAAATTTAAAATCTTAAATAGCAACCCCCAGTTTTTATTGCAGATTCGAATTCGTCATGAAAAATTAAGCAACATTTATTCGAAACATTTTTTAAAATTGCTGATAGATGGCGGTAATGAATCGTGTTTTTCCAATTAAAGCGCCATCTATCAACGATTCTAAAAAATGTTTCGAATAAATGTTGCTTAATTTTTCATGACGAATCCGAATCTGTAATAAAAAGTGGGGGTTGCTATTTAAGATTTTAAAGTTACCCCCCACTCCACCTCCAGGGGGTGGGTTGGAGGGTCATGTTTAGTGTTGTTCGATAGGTTTTCGAAAAGTATTAAAAACCTGTTTTTTGGTTTCTCATTTGGAAGTGTATTTCTCGAGATATTAGACCGTAATTTACCTATGGTATCAGGATAAATCATTCTCCCAATTATAGCGCCATCTATCCACAGTTCGAAAAAATGTCTTGAATAAAAGTTGCTTACTTTTACGTAATGAATCCAAATCTGCAAGAAAAACTAGGGGTTTCCATTTGAGATTTTAAAGTTACCCTCCACCCCACCTCCAGGGGGTGTAGTGGGGGTTGGTGTTTGGTGTCATTGGATAGATTTTTGAAAATGATTGAACACGTATTTTTCAGTTTTTCGATCCGATGTTTAGTTCGCGAAATATTCGACCGTTCCACTACTTTTGGGACACCCTGTATAAATATTTTTTCGTATCTCTGATGATAATCTTTCTATTCTGAAGAAAAAGCCATTTTTTTCCAAACTACAAAAATTCGTTATTCGCTTTTAACTCCATTTTTTTAAACTAATCATTCTAAGCCGGTCAAACTTCTAAAACCTATTAATAATATAGGTCTGGATCCCGCGTATGAAAAAAAAGTTGATTAATAGCAAGCTGAAAATTTGTTAATAGCTTAAGGGTGTCTATTCGGACAAACTTTGATATATGGGAACACTGGAACAGGGGCAGTTTTAATTGTGGAACAGGTTAAAAATTTGGAACGGTCAGACCACGAAAACGGTACATGTATTTTGTCCGACAGAACAGACATAAACTCTTCGAACAGAGATTAAACTCTCATGCAAAAATCAGACTGCTATTTATCACCAAATGCGAGCTTTAATGAGTGGAACATGTAGAATATGTCAAATGACAGGAATTATGACAGGTGATAAATAGTAGTCTGATTTTTGCATGAGAGTTTAATCTCTGTTCGGAGAGTTTAAGTCTGCTCTGTCGTACAAAATAAATGTGCCGTTTTCGTGGTGTAACGGTTCCAAATTTTTAACCTGTTCCACAATTAAAACTGCCCCTTGTTCCAGTGTTCCCATATATCAAAGTTTATCCGACTAGACACCCTTAAGCTATTAACAAATTTTCAGCTTGCTATTAATCAACTTTTTTTTCATACGCGGGATCCAGACCTAATACTTAAATAAAGAAGACCAAATAATAGGCCAGGGTAATAAGACAAAAATATACTCTGTTCGTGACACTTCAGCGTCCAGGGTACTGAAGCGTTTTTTCGACAAGTAATACCTATACGCTGTGAGCTCGTACGTAGAGGGGATATTTACAAATTCGCGAGCGCCAGTAGTGGCAAGTCTGTAAACTTTACCGGAAATTTGACATAAATGTCAAAGTGATTAGTTTAAAATTAAAAGTAAAAACATTAATTATAAAAAATATTAGTTGGTCAAAGCTGTGGTATATATTTTTACCTTAAATATACTTACGTTTTAAATACTGAATTTAAGTTTTTTTAATGTTCCGTAATATCGTTGATTGAAATAAACACTAATCTTAGCGCCATCTACACGATAATTGTGAAAGTATCCGAAGTAAGAAATTCATATTTTATCAATAGAACGTCAAAATGATTAGCAAAATCTTAAAAAAATCGAGTACAATTTAATCAATTTTTTGCGTTGTAAATATTAAGCGATAACAATTAAATAATAAATTTAAAAATTACCGGTGAAAGTTGAATTAGTAATCCGCCAGGAGCGCCACCAGCGAAGCTCAGAGAGGATCTGGCGGCCATTTTTATTTATAAACAATTAACTGTCAAAAAATGGCATTTTCCCTTTTTTTTTCAAATCAATGGAAAACAGTGAAACTTATGATTTTTTAGTAGAAATATCTTTGAGATTATGGAAAAAGCTTTAAAATAACATATTACAAAGTTTGATATACTCATTTGTTGTTAATATAATTGCGAAAAAAGGTTGGATGGCTGAGAAAGAGAGGAAGCAATAAGAATGAAAACAAATGCCGAAATTCAAGAAGAATTAAGGGGAAAATATAGTCAGATACATAAAATCTCTTCGTCTAGAATGGATAGGACATATACAGAGATATTACCCACACTCAGATATGTTGAGAAGAATAACTAACTGGACACCACTATGGTCCAGGTGTAGAGGAAGGTGACTGGATGATGTAGAAAAAGACCTAAGAGCAATGAATGTTAAAGACTAGAAAGTTCAGTGCAAGGACAGGAAAAAATGTATTACATTTTTAAGGAGTCACGACAGTAGCAAAGACACGCAGCAAGCTATAAATGACATAGAGAAGTAATCCACCACATCCAAGAATAGGATTTTGAACCCCATGGCGTTAGCTATAATCCCTAGTGATTGTAATGCTTAATGATGCATTTAAATATAATATTGAAATGTCTTCTTCACATCGCATGGTTTTTGGTGCAATATTTTTATTTATTTTTAATAAAAACTGGTTTATGGTTGCCTTAGTAGTGGATAATGTACTTATTTTAGCTTTTATAAAAAACCCTAATCGAAAGCTTGTCGTGTTACTATAAAAAGTTAAGTGATATATCAAATATTCCGATTTCTTCCTCCATCGTGTTCAAAAGCGGCAACCAAGAAAGCAATATAAAATAATCATCCGAGGCGCATTCAGTCAGGTAAAGAGCGTCGACAAATAGATCAAACTCCGGACGATCCGCAATTGAGTAGAAAGCTTTGGTAATGATCTCTCCTGAGCCCTGGATGAGGCAGATATAAATTTGTGGCGCTTTCTCTAACTCCCAACTCCCGACGCGGGGACAAAATGGCGCTCCCCTATTTCCGAATCGTTGCCATAGAGACGGACTTCTTGGAGCTAAGACTGTGAAGTAGTTCCCCGTCTATCCGGCTCCGAGGGACCATTCTATGTTAGGTCTCTCGAGGAAATTCGAAAGAGGAATGGGCGTAAGGCATTGGCGTACAGATGAAAATTCTCTTTGAGTGTGTCGGTGAAGTGGTTTTTGTTTAATGGAGTGAGGATTTATGTCTTTAACATAGCTGAAAGCACGACGAATAGTTGGCTCTAATAAACTGCTTATTTTTTTTGTTAAAATTGGCAAGAGTAAGAAATATTGAGATAAAAAGATAAAGATAGCTTATTTATTTTCTAGAACAAATACGTGTATAAGTTAAAAAATGCACTTAAAAAAGAATTAGGAGTTTGGAAGACGTTTATGTTTACATGATTTTCTAACTTTAAAAACATTTATTTATCTGAAAAAAAAAGACGTACCTACAAAAAAAATCTCATTCAAATATGCATTTCTACATTATTTATCTACATTATTTAATTCATCCAAACTTTACGACAAAGTATGTTGTTCATATATTATGTTAATCATTTTTTTGTTGGGATTTGTTTCATGTGATTTTTTAGTTATTCTCATGACTGGATCTTTGCTCTGATCATGCTCATTTATTTTTTCCCTTTTTCTTCACACTATTTTCTTATGTCTTTCTTGCATTATTAGTCTAGGCGCCAAATAGAGGTCACCGTGTCCTTTTCAATTCTGATGGACAGACTCAACGGTTTCTTATGGATTTTTGGCTGCTGATTACGAATTTCGAGGGTGGATTTCGATCCGAGTGGTCAAAAAATTGTTATAAACAATTTAATTGTTTATAACGCTCTGGCTCATAAACTAAAAGAGATAAAAAAATTTTTCAAAAAAAATTTGTTTATTAAAAAAAAACGAAGTAAAAGACGTTTACTAAACTTAAATCCAACAGTTAGAACTCAAGATATTGTAAAATTAGTGCACAATGAAAATTGAAAACTGCAAAATAAGTATTTTTCGAAGCTTTATCGATCGTAACTCGACTTTTGCGCAAGCAAATGAGCTCTAGAAGCTCTCATTTTAAAGGTCTATTAATGGGCTTCCAAATAAAGTTTATTAAATTACTTTATCTTCATTTGTTTTAAAGTTATACCCGTTTGAAGTTATAATTTTCTTAAAAAAATTGAACATTAATTTATTTATAAGGGTTTCAAGCAAATTTGAGCCATAAACATTTATACTTTAATTAACAATAATGATAGAAGAACTAAAAGGAATATTTTGAGCTTACGAAAATGTTCATAGCTTTATTTTTGGCCAAGATATCGATATTTTAATAGCGCAAGCTCTGAGGCACAAGATCGACTCACAGCGTAAAGTTGTTCTGAAGCTATTTAGTTGTGGAATTAATTATTCTAGATGGAAAATAAGCCACAATTTAACTAAAATATTATTTTATTAACGTTTTGACGTCCAAATGGGACGTCGTTGTCAAAATAAAAAATATTAATAAATTAAACAAAAATGTTGTTGCTTATTAAAAAATTCTTCGAATAATTTAATTTAATTTGACTGAATTCAGACATATACATTTTAAAGTAGTTTAAAATGATATTGCCAACATTTATAAGTGGCGTTCCTGGGGCGACTTTACTGAAAGATAGTTCATTCGATTATTTACATGAAACCAACCTTACCTCAAATTTTTCATTAAAGATTTAATGAACTATCTTTCAGTAAAGTCGTCCCAGGAACGCAACTCATAAATATTGGCAATATCATTTTAAAGTCTTTTTCAGAACAACTTTACGCTGTGAGCCGATCTTGCGCCTCAGAGCTTGCGCTATTAAAATATCGATATCTTGGCCAAAAATAAAGTTACGAACATTTTCGTAAGCTCAAAATATTGCTTTTGATTTTTTCTATCATTATTGTTAATTAAAGTATAAATGTTTATAGCTCAAATTTGCTTGAAAACCTTATAAACAAATTAATGTACAATTTTTTTAAGAAAATTATAATTTCAAACGGGTATAACTTTAAAACAAATGAAGATAAAGTAATTTAACAAACTTTGTTTGGAAGCCTATTAATTAAGCTTTAAAATGAGACCTTCTTTGGCTCATTTTTGTGCGTAGAATCCGAGTTACGATTGATAGAGCTTCGAAAAATACTTATTTTGCAATTTTCAATTTGCATCGTGCACTAATTTTACAATATCTTGAGTTATAATTGTTGGATTTAAGATTAATAAACAGTTTTTTCTTCGTTTTTTATTAAAGAACAAATTTTATTTGAAACATTTTTTTTATCTCTTTTAGTTTATGAGCCAGAGCCTTATAAACAATTTATAAACAATTAAATTGTTTATAACAATTTTTTGACCACTCGGATCGAAATCCACCCTCGAAATTCGTAATCAGCAGCCAAAAATCCATAAGAAACCGTTGAGCCTGTCCATCAGAATTGAAAAGGACACGGTGACCACTCTGGCGCCTAGACTATATGATTTCTTGTAATATTCCGATTTGATTTATTATTTTGCGTACTTTTATTGGATTCTATTCTTTGGAGGACAATTAATACGCAAGTACAATGGAACCCCGACAAGTCGGCCTCCGATAACACGGAAGTCCGGCTAACCCGGACCGAATTTCATCAGACAAAACAAACATTTTTCAGTTTGACTGAGTTATTTACCAAGACATGAAGAATACTGCATACAACTGTACGTAATTTAGATGTACTGTGCATATGGCATAAAAAATAGTCAAGTGCTATGTTTGGTCCGTACTTTTGTATAGTGCAGAAGTGTGGACTCTAAAAGTATCGATCATGAACCGAATTGAAGCATTGGAAATGTGGATTCATAGACGGATGCTGAAGATACCTTGGACAGCAAGAAAAACTAATGAAGAAGTACTAAGGAAGGTCAACAAAGATAGACAACTGCTAAAGACTGTTAAACATCGAAAAATGTCTTATCTGGGACATATAGTGAGGGAAAGTCGATATAAAATTTTACAACTGATCCTTAAAGGCAAAATAGAGGGCCGTAGAGGTGTAGGAAGAAAACAAGTTTCTTGGTTAAAAAACATTCGTGAATGGACTCAGATATTAAATGCAGGACAATTATTCCACATTGCAGAAGATCGAGAAGCCTTCGCAATGGTGATCGCCAAAGTCGGATAATTCTGATATAGCACGTGAAGAAGAAGAAGAAGTGCATATGTATTTCATTTTTTTGCCATTATAATCGAGTTTATCTGTAAGTATACCGTATTTCATTAATTTTTACCATATTCTCCGGCTAACCCGGATTTTCGATAACCCGGATCGGCCGTGGTCCCGATTAATCCGAATTATCGAGGTTCGACTGTATATCTTAATTATTTAAGAGGGTATCTGGTATAAGGATCTGGTATTTAAGAGGATATCGGGTATCTGGGTTATACTAAACTCTAATAAATGTAGATTCAGAATATATTCCCTATTCTCCAGCAGAATGAATGCTTGACGTCTAATAAAAATTCTTGATTTTGCTGTGATGCAATTTTTTTAGAAGATGAATAGACGTGGAACGATAAATAATTGGTCAGCGAGGTAGCTAGAACCAAATATCATGGATTATTTAGAAAGTACCTACATTTAGATAATGTCTACAAAACGAAACTAGAGAATATTAAGAAATATATTAACGAGAATCAGAAGATAAATAGATATTACTCAGCTTTCAAATCAATTTATTCAACACCAACAATATTAGATATAGTCGGTTCGCTAAATTCAATTGGCTAGTGATTTTAGTAAGTAATTTTGCCAATTTTGTAAGAATTTAAAAAAATAATTACTAAATAAGATAAAAAAGATCAAGGCAGGTTTTGTCTATATTTGATTCAGAGTTGGACCACCATCTCCATATAGCTATTTCAGCATACTTATGCCTCATCAGTGAAGCTCAGAAGTCTCAACTCTGAAGGAAATACAAACAATTCTGCCAATTTAAGGCAAACCATCGCAATGCAATGAACCCACCTCTGAGACGCAATTTAGCGACATCTCTCGTATTACGAGGAAAACAACGAAAAGCCCCAGATACAAAGTTTACTACCTTTTAAACAATTAGAATAATTGAAATAAAAATATAATAAACAATATTTTAAATCTAAGACTTTTCGTTAATAAACTGCTTTCTGGCTGTATCCCGTATCTCCGGATTTTACAATATATAATCACAAGAGACGACGAAAGTAGGAGAAAGCAAATAGAGGACGCTTAGGCCACGCATTTACCTTCCCTTCCCTTCGTCAAGGAAAAATTTAGCGACATCTCTCGTATTACGAGGAAATCAACGAAAAGCCGCAGATACAAAGTTTACTACCTTTTAAACAATTAGAATAATTGAAATAAAAATATAATAAACAATATTTTAAATCTAAGTCTTTTCGTTAATAAACTGCTTTCTCTTAATAAATTACTAAATAATTAATAATTACTGAATGGTTACTAATTTTGCCAATTTTAGCAAAATTTGCCAAAAACAAAAAAACTACCTACTAAAATCACTAGCCAGTTGTGTCTGAGTTTAGCGAACCGACATACAATACTTTATAACTTTTGAAACTTTGCCACAATGACAACTATAAACTTCAAATACAAATGTTCCATGAATCATGAATGCCAACTTTCTATGTTTATATACATTTTTTGTCGCTCAATACTTCACTCGACATTTCTGAATTTTCGATGACATCTTGAATAAAAATCCACGAGGAATATAAAATTCCTGTAGCTGGGTGTACCTATATCATAAATCACAAAAATACAAGATCCTTTGTAAAAGGTATATTTAAAATTCCCTAAATAAGGGTTACATTAAATAACAGAACGTTTTGGGATCAAAAAATCCATCATCAGTGTTAATAAAAGCCAAAAATATACATGCCTGATCCACCAAAATGTTTTGGGTAAAAACCCTTATATGTTGAAAATTTTGTTATTATATACGGCTTCTACGTATGCAAATAAGCATTAGAAGGTCTCATTTTAAAGCATAATTAATAGGTTTCCAAACATAGTTTGTTAAATTATTATGTCTTCATTTGTTTTACAATTATACCCGTTTGAATTTATAATTTTTTTTTTAAATTGTACATTAATTTGTTTATAAAGATTTCAAGCAAATTTGAGCCATAAAAATTTATACTTTAATTAACAATAATGATAGAAGAACTCAAACGGAACAATTTGACCTTATGAAAATGTTCGTAAGTTTATTTTTAGCCAAGATATCTACATTTTAATGGCGCGCTAGGAGGTGAAAGATCGGCTCACAGTCAAGTATTATCGCGGTAAAGACACCGATCGACTGCTCTCGTGTTAAATTATTTTGCTCAGGAGGCCTTGCCTATTCTTAATAAATAATATCAGCTGACTTTTTAGTTATATTTCTGAAATATTAGTTTTTAATGTTTTTTTTCTCATTTAGTACAAAAAATAGAAGACAAAGTAATTAGAATGAAAGGTTATACGAGGTACAGTATTATGATTTAATGTAAGAATTATATAAAATTTTATTAAGATCTTTAAAAATGAAGATAACGTATATATACATAGAAATTATAATTTGCATGGAGAAGTTAGCACGTGAACTATACTGTGAGCATGAGCCGATTTTGCTCCTCATAGCGCGCCATTAAAATATCGATATCTTGGCCAAAAATAAACTTACGAACATTTTCGTAAGCTCAAATTGTTCCTTTTGAGCTCTTCTATCATTATTGTTAATTAAAGTATACATGTTTAGGCTCAAATTTGCTTGAAACCCTTACAAACAAATGAATGTCTAATTTTTTTAAGAAAATTATAACTTCAAACGGGTATAACTTTAAAACAGATGAAGACAAAGTAATTTAACAAACTTTGTTTGGAAGCCTATTAATTAAGATTTAAAATCAGACTATCTAAGGCTCATTTGCAGGCGTAGAAGCCGAATTACGATCAATAATGCTTCGAGAAATACTTATTTTGCAATTTCCAATTTGCATTGTGCAGTAATATTCCAATATCTTGAGTTCTAATTATTGGATTTGAGTTTAGTAAAAGATTTTTTCTTCGTTTCTTATTAAGGAAAAAATTTTATTGGAAACATTCTTTTTTAACTCTTTTAGTTTATGAGCCAGAGCCTTATAAACAATTAAATTGCTTATAACAATTTTTCGACCACTCGGATCAAAATCCACCCTCAAAATTCGTAATCAGCAGCCAAAAATCCATAAGAAACCGTTGAGTTTGTCCATCAGAATTGAAACGGACACGGTGCCCTCTATTTGGCGCCTAGACTATTGGTTCTTCTCCAGATCTCTTCGTTTTTTTATTCTGTCTAGCAGAGTTATTTCTAACATGGGCCGCTCCATTCTTTTTTGTGTGACACTCAATTTGGTAACCGAGGCTTTTGTTAAGGTAAGTGTTTGTGCTCTGTACGTCAACATTGGGAGGAAGCACTGATCAAATACCTTTCTCTTTAGGAATGTGGGCAGCTCACTTTTAAAAGTTTCTCTCAGTTTTACATATGCTGCCTACCCAACACCGTGGGCATCTAAACATTCCGTATATGTATTTGGCACCTAGGAGTTTTCTATTGGTTCCTTGCTGCACGCGGTCATATTTCAACCAATACGCCGCGAGGTGCCAAACGCATATACGGAATGTTATTCGGTGCAATATTCATATACGGAATGTTAAATATTTGTAATAGACGGAAAAAGATAACTTTTTATTAGTCAGTTAAAAGGATATTGATTTTAAAATACTTGTTAATGTATTATTAAATAAAAATAACACAATTATAGTATTTGGAATGTTATTTGGTGCGAAATTCATATGCGGAGTATTAAATATTCGTAGACTAAAAAAGACGACTTTTTATTAAGTCAGTTAAATAAGACTGATTTTAAAATATTTTGTTAATGTATTATTAAATAAAAATAAAACAAGTATAGCATATGTAATGTTATTTGATGCGAAATTCATATACGGAATGCTAAATGTTCGTAGATAAAAAAGACGACTATTTTCGTCTGGTAGCACACAGCCCTAAACTTTAACAGAAATAACAGAATTGAATAGCTGAAACATAAATCTAAACATATTATACAACACGTGCAAGTCATTAAAAATTCTGCGAAAGCGAAATAGTAAAATAAAGAAATAATAAAGTCTCTCAAATCTATACCATAACATTCCATTTATAAATTTCGTATCAAAGAACATTCCATGTAGGTAATAATTGTTGTATTTTCAATAGTAATACCACTAGTGATTCAATTTTCGCGATAAGTCTGTCGATTTACTTCTAAACGAAACTGAGTTGCTTGAAAACACCACGAGTCCGTAGGACGAGTGGTGTTTTATTCAAGCAACCCAGTTGAGTTTAGAAATAAAAGACAGACTTATAAGATAAATTAAATCACGAGTGGTATTTTATTAGATTATTTCACGAACAAAGTGATAGGTCAAAAATTCAGTAGAATGAGAGGAAGGAATTTAATAATAATACATTTGATCTAGGTAACCCAAATCTACCCATTTTTTGAATAATTCACAATTAGTCATAATACAGAACTCATTTTCCTTTTATCGGGTACAGTTTGCAACAATTTTCTCTTACTATCACGAGCCGCTCTCGCTTCCTTGAAGGTTATATCTTTGAAGGGATCAATATGTCTCTGATACTCACAGAAATATTTTTCTTGTACCAATTTTGCAGTAGTGTTCCATATGGTTTTAATAACACTCTCCTTGTAATCACTACCATCAATTTTTTTCATGTTGAAGGCCCAGTCTTTTAGAATGAATGCTAGCCTTTCGTTGTTATTTTCTGCATTTAATTTGTAGTTGCGATCCACACAGAACATCATAAATTGTCTCCATATATAAGATTTAGAATTTCTTGTGTTACTCGGTATATTTTCTTCAATATTTTGGTTTATAACTTCGTTTGAAGTACCACCGAAACGACTCATTTTGACGTATACAGCTACAATAATTTTTTTGGCAAACGTCAAACTTTGCTTTGCGATCGGTATCCACGGTTACGTCGTTGAAAACACGAAGCTGATAGACCAATCGCAATCAGAATTGAAAGACAATTGGTGTTTTCGCGATAATACAAGCTGTCTTTGGTTTGTGATTGGTTATGTGAAAATTTTAAGATGAGTGAAATAGTCGTTAATATACCTTAACAAAATATTTTAAAATCAGTTTTCTTTAACTGACTTAATAAAAAGTCGTCTTTTTTAGTCTACGAATATTTAACATTCCGCATATGAATTTCGCACCAAATAACACTCCAAATACTATAATTATTGTTTTATTTTTATTTAATAATACATTAACAAGTATTTTAATCAATCTTCTTTTAACTGACTCTAATAAAAAGTGTCTTTTTAGGTATACGAATATTTAACATTCCGTATATGAATTTCGCACCGAATAACATTCCGTATATGCGTTTGGCACCTCGCCGCGTATTGGTTGAAATATGACCGCGTGCTGCAAAGAACCAATAGAAAACTCCTAGGTGCCAAATACATATACGGAATGTTTAGATGCACACCGTGGCATATGCATATATTATATCGACATATGAATCAGAAATGCAGCCACAACACAAAGACTACTACAAACGGCAGAAATGAGAGTACTGCAGGAAATACGCTGAGAGATCGAAAGAGGAATGAAGACAGAAGAAAATGTAATGTAAAGAGTATAAACGAATGAACAGTAAATATCACACGTGACAAAATAGCAAGGGATAAATATCACCAATCGGTAGAAAAAATATTGACCGACCGCGCAAAAGATGAAGCGACAACCTTCCATATATCCGCCAGTGACCAAGCAGAATAGGTGATGAAGAGGAAGGAAAAGAAGAAGAAATCTCGAAAGTTAGAATATTTCGGACAAATTGTGCGAAATGAATCCAGATATGCCCTCTTACAAGCTATCCTGCACGGAAAATCGCTTGTATAGAGTAGAATGGGAATATGCTTTATTGTCACTGAAAATTTTACAATTTTAAGGACAAAACTTACAAAGAGTCGAAAAAAAAACAATAACAAATACAGTTTACTGAAATTGCATAAATCGTCAATATTATTACAAAATAAAAGATAACGAAATAAAACAAAACAATCTATTGCAAAATTTAAATAAATTGCAAATTACATAATACAACCTAGTAATACCTAAGTTCTGCGTATAATATCCAAATATAGATGATAATAATCATAAACCTAATAAACTCTAATAAACTAAAGTCGAAAAGTAGATTTGAATTACTTATTGTTTGAAACCAGATTCAGTTTTTTTCAAGCCAAGCGTGAATGGACATTGAAAATGAGCTTAAACAAAGAAACTGTGTTCTTATCGTGTAACGGCGAGCAGCTGGCAAATAGCTATACATACATACAATTTATAAATAAAGAATAGATTACACGAAAATATACCCAAACAATACAAACTGGTTCAAATATTCAAAGGTAAAGCGATTACAAAAATTGCAATTTGGCATTATACATTATACTAGATATGTCTTACACACAGCCAACGGTGAATGAACAATGAAAGTAGCTTGAAAACAAAAAGCTCTATTGTTATGGAATAACGGCGAGCAACAGAGAATAGAAAATAGATAAATATAATTTATATATAGATAAAGAACCTATTACAAACAATATACACACTGTTTCAAAGCATTTTAATAGTGAAATAATTGTTCAATTTTTTTATTTATTTTATTTATTTATTTAACCTCCTTTAATACACAAAATAATTGTTATTACATTAAAAGAGTGCTTACTACTGCTAAAAACTCATTCCTATATTAAGTACTAAACCTAAACAGAATAGAACAAGTAAAAACAAGTAAAAAAACACTACAAATACATCTAGACAAATAAATACATCTAAATACAAATAAATACATCTAAATAAAATTTTACGACAACAACTTTTGTAGACTAGAAATTTGTTTCAGAAGCAACTTTTATTTGTTTCACAGAAGAATTTAAAAAGTCTATATCACAGTTAATTATCATATGGTTACATTCTTCTAACATCTTATTTATGGGTGAACAATCAGTCTTATTAGTTGAGAACAGTCGTTTGTTATTAATTCTTAAATGTGTTTTTGGAACATGAAATTTAATATTATTTATAAAAAAGCAATCTTTATATTTAATGTGATTTACAACATAGTATATAAAAAGGGCTGAATGAAAATGTCTTCTATTATCCAGTCGCTGAACTTTAAAACAAGTTAGCATAGCATTATAGGAAATCATGTAGGGATAGATACCAAACTTTCTGACATAAAGAAACCTCAAGAATCGTTTGTGAACCTTTTCAATCAGATCAACATTGAATTCGGCTTGTGGTGCCCATATAATAGAGGCATACTCCAAGTGACGTCTTACCAGTGCATTGTATAATGATATTAGAGTATTTTAAATGGAGTTAATGTCGGGGGCGCCATATAATTGATGCGGCGGTAGCTACGCCTCTGAATGAAGTTATTCTAAGGTATTACGAGATAAAAGTATTATTAATATCGAATAAAAATTTATTATTATCTGCAGATTTCTTAGATAAATAATCTACCCCATTTTCGACGACTATGGCATGGACGAACGGGAGCGCGAACTCTGGAACCGGTAGGACCAAATTAAGCGAAAAATCTTTTGCGTGCATAATTAGGAGCAACGAGTCGTAGGAGGCTTAAGAAAATGTCTTCCGCCACGGAATGGTGGTATCAACCGGCTGGGGGGACGAAGGGGAGGTTTATTTCCAACCGGTTCGGTTGGTTGATTTATGAAATTTCGCATTTGACGTAACAGACAGAGCCACAGTCATATTGATAAATTGCCTTTGGAATGTATGGAGATGTTTTCTATGCTTAATGATTTTCGAAGCGCTCAGCGTTCTTCGATCAACTAAAAAGGTAATAAATGGATAAAATGAAATGTTTAGAGGCATTCTTAAAAATATCGAAGTCTTCTTTTGTCATTGCCTATGAATATTTTCGTTAATATATGGTCAAACATAATTAAACCTATGATTGTTTCCAGACTGGTTTTAAAAACGATATATTTTTTCTGTTGAGTTTAAGGATAATTTAACAATAAAAAATATGAAAAAAATATTTTTAAGAAACGCTTTTCTTTAGTTACGAGTGACTAAAATTAAACATATTATAAAAAAATCAACTAAAAAGCAAAAAATAAAGAAAAATTGAAAAAATTTAACACATTCGTCAAAGAAAAGCGTGGTGCGTCTTCATCGAATAAACGGTTTTCGCACCACGCTTCTTTAACGAATGTATTAGATTTTTTCATTTTTTTTTATTTTTTGCTTTTTAGTTGATTTTTTTATAATATGTTTAATTTTAGTCACTCGTAACTAAAGAAAAGCGTTTCTTAAAAATATTTTTTTCATATTTTTTTGTTTTTTACTTTTTAATCTTACACTTTTCAAACATTAAAATATATCGTCATGTTTATTAAAATATATGTATAAAACATATGATGTACAAACATCAAAAGTAGTCGGAATCGGACTTTATTGTTTATTTATGAAACATAACGTAAAGAATTAACGTAAAAAGTGAAATTATGTATATTTCATATAATTAGCTACAATCTGTAAAAGTTTCAAGTTTCTTCATTGTAAAAAACAAGAGAATTTAAGCGTTTTCCGTTAAAATCGTTTTTTTATTTAAACAATTAATAAACAAAAAGAATGTGTGTGTAGTTTGTACGCACGTAAGAAGATATTCTTCTACTATATAATAGGTAATTTAAACGAAGTAAATATACTTAAAAGGTTATTTGTACTTATTTTATTTAAAAATCAAACTAACTTTCTTATCTACCACTTTCAAAAAAGAAGAATATCTTCAAAAATTATATAATAATATACTTACAATCATAAAATCTATAAAAAAAAATAATAACTTGCTTGGGGCTTGAACCCACTTCACGTCTACCGCGCCGTACGAAAGTTGACGCCATTTCAAACTGCACCAAACTCTCGTATACGTCATGTGGGAATATACACAAACTAAACGTTTACACCAGCGGTTCTCAATCTGTGGTACATGTACCACTGGTGGTACATATCATTATTTGCGGTGGTACACAAAACGCAAAACTGTCAAAATCACCACTATTACAGTTAATTAGATTACCTATCTAGATAGGTAGTTATTTCAGTTAGGTGGTACCAAAAATATTAAAAAGTATTTTGTGGTACATGTCTCAAAAAGATTGAGAACCACTGGTTTACATCATAAATTTATATGAATTTAATAAAATTATTAGTTTGATTTTTGTCGAAATAAAATACAACACAATATAGAGTAAGAAAACGATATATGAGATGAAGATTTGTAGAAAGTTTGTTCGTAATCAGATTATGTAAATTAAAGCATTGTCTACTAATAGGTAACTACATTATTTTGTTTACATTTTCCAAATAGATAGGTATTGAAACTATCAGGTATTTCCAACTGAAACATTTAGAATTACTTACCTGCGGCTTTTCAAAACTATTTAAATAGTCACTATAATTATAAATTTGATTTTATTTCTGTCCACACATCAATAAAAACTAATATTATACAATATTTTTGTTTACCGATAACCTCCATATTGAACAATTATTGACAGATCATTTCAAAATTTCAACACCCAATCAGAGCCCGTATAACAACTAATACCATACTATCGGTGTGCGCATGCGTGCAATCAAATTTTACCCTCAATCGATTCGCCGCTAAAGAAGAATATCTTCAAAAATTTTTTTAGTGACTATTCGTGTTTGTTCCCGCGAATGCATATGTCTATAAATTTTCAGTCATTTACATTGAAGAAAAGTCAGTCATTAACGTCCAAAGATTTGACCCAAACGATTGAACTAAAGAAAAGCGTTTAATTAATTAATACGACAAAACGAATTCTAATGTTAATTGTAGCACAAAACGTCTCTACCGGTAGTTTTTCTAAGACTACGATAAAAACACGAATTTTTTGAATTCGAGTTTTGGTTGAAGTTTTGTTTCGTATCGTATTGAAATTTGACACGAATAAACGCTGATTTATATATAAACAAATATATGAGCGTTCAAAATTTGAAACTTTATTGTTTATTTATGAAGCATAACGTAAACAATTAACGTAAAAAGTGAAATTATGTATGGTTTTCCATTAAAATCGTTTTTTTTATTTAAACAATTAATAAACATAAAAAATCTAAAGAAGAGGAACAGCATGCCGTTCTATACAGAAATAAGGTAAAGCTGTAAGACCTGATGAGATACATACCGAAATTTTAAAGACGGGTCGACATTACTAGTGAATAACGAAGGTGGCTCACGCTTACGTATTTTGCCCATGCTATTGTTAGATATTTTATTATCTATTTGCAAACTCGAGAAGTACATTTGTATCTATGCATTTCATAAATACAAATGTACTACTCGAGTTTGAAAATAGATAATAAAATATCTACCAATAGCACGGGCAAAACACGTAAGCTTGAGCCACGTTCGTTATTCCCTAGTAATGTCAACCCGCCTTAAAGCTCTTGGTACAGGAAGACGGTTTGGGATTAAGCCGTTTGACAGATTTGTTCAGCACCATCTACAGAACTAGGAAAATGCCTTGAGATTGACTGAGATCAACATTTGTCACCTTACACAAAAAGCTAACGCATCTAAATATGACAGTTAATAAGCTTGATGTCTCAGGCATTAAAAAGTTCTTGAGAGTCATACATACCCTTATATACATATTATATAAGAAGGGCGAGCATTAAATGGACGATACCAAATTCGGCATCAGAAATGGAATTTGAACTCTTGATGCTCTATTTTCATAAAGCTCTTTCATTGCTACTTTCATAAAGAGTCCGTGACATAAATTTTACTCTAAGTTAAGTATAATACTGCTAGCTTAAGTCTGAGTTTACTGCAGTTCCCGAAAAACTAGGAACCAAAAAATGCGAAGAATATGGTACGATGAACCTCCTTAATCATATCCTAAAATTGTTTTTAAAGGTAATCCATAAGAGAATTTACAATCTGTGTGCAAGTAAAATTTCCCCAGCTAGGTTGAGTTCGAACAATGCCTGGGGTAATTGCAGGGTGGATCGAGTAGCTCTGCGGTTACCACAGCCGGTCCCAAGCCCGGATAAAATGTGGAGGGTTGATTGGCAATGTTAGCAACCTACCAATCGGAAAAACGAATACTGCTCAAAGAAACAATGTGAAGCCTCGGAACCGGATTGATGAGATGAAGACGACCATGACGAGAAATAAGGACAAAAGAAAAACATTGATAAGAATTACCACATGGAACATCAGATCACTCAATACTAGAGAGCAAGAAATCACCCAAGTATTAAAAGAGAAACAAATAGATATATGCGCTCTATAGGAAACAAAAAAGAAAGGAAAAGGACAATCAAGATTAGGCGAATATATACTAATCTACAGTGTAGTAGCAAAAGAAAACAGGGCAAAAGAAGGTGTAGCATTACTAATACATCAAAAATACCAAAATCACATCAAAGACTGTCAATATATATCGGAAAGAACTGTCACAGCTAAAATTGAAATGGAAAAGGAAGACCTGAACATCATCGGAGTATACGGCCCAGAAAATAACAAGCCTCAAACAACAAGGGAAATCTTTTATGACGAATTACAACAAGTAGCAGATCAAGTTAGAGGGAAGATGATAATACTGGGGGATTTTAACGCTCGAATAGGTAACCAAGTAATACCCGGAATTAAGCAAAAACACAATGAAAATTTTTTGACAACAAAGACCAACACAAATATACATTCAATAACACCCGTGGACAAAGATCTATGATAGATTATGTTGTAACCAATATCAAAAATAATAATCGACGTAAGATGCCTCAACTCAGCAGATGTAGGTAGCGACCATAGCTTAGTATTATGTAAAATAGGAATCATTATGAAATATTTCACACCCAAGAGGGCAGCACCAACACAAACAAAAATCGAAGGACTACATACAGAATCCACGAAATACTTATACAGGAAAAGAATATCAGAGAAGATTGCTGAGAATGGAATATTAGAAAACGATAACATCGATGAAAGCTGGCAAAAACTCAAAGATAACATAATCAACGCTGCAACAGAATCACTTGGAGAGAGAAAAGTAACGAATACTCACATATTAAAGAAGAAAACCCTGTGGTTTAGAGAGGAAGTTAAGATAAAATGCGAAGAAAAGAAGAAAGCCTTTTTACAATACAGAACGAAACAAACACAACAGGCATACAACCACTACAAACGAATCAGAAACGAAACGAATACTTTAGTAAGGCAAATAAAAAGGGAGCACTGGCAAAGTTTCTCAAAACAGATGGAACACGAATTCTACGGAACACAAAAAGAAGTATGGAGAATGATCAGAGGGCAAAGAAAGGAGATGGACGAATTAATAAAAGCGAAACACATTCAGAAGGAAACATGGGCAGACTACTTCCGATCTCTATTTGCTAAGGGCGACGATAATGAACCACCAACACCTGAAGTTACAACAAACGAGGAAATAAACATCGAGGAGGGAGAGGTAAAGGAAGCATTAAGAAAACTAAAAAATAGAAAATCTCCAGGAGAGGACAGAATATCGAACGAACTCCTAAAGTACGGAGGACAAGATTTAACTAAACAACTATTAAAACTAATACAAAAAATAATAGAACAAAACAAAATACCACAAGAATGGAGATCAAGCATCCTAATACCTTTCTTCAAAAAAGGAGACAAATCGGACCCGGAGAATTACAGAGGAATTAACTTATTAAACACAACATTAAAATTAACAACCAAAGTGATAACAAACAAATTGACTGAAACTATAACATTGGCAGAAGAACAACAAGGTTTTAGGTCGGGAAGGTCATGCACTGAAGCTATATTTATAATGAGGCAAGTTCAAGAGAAATCGTTGGAATACAACAAACCGGTATATTTATGTTTCGTGGACCTTAAGAAAGAATTTGACGGAGTCACATTAAAGGACGTTATCCATTTGTTATACTCGAGAGAGGTACCTCTAGGAATAATTAAAACGATCGAAAACATCTACCAGAACAACACAATAAAAGTAAAAGTGGACGATGAATTAACTGACCCAATTGAAGCCGGCAATGGGATAAGACAGGGGGATTCCGTGAGTCCTTTATTGTTCAACCTGATCATGGACGAAATAATAAAAAAAGTAAGAACTAAAAAAGGATATCAAATGGGAGAAAAACAACTTAAAATAATCTGCTATGCGAACGATGAAATACTAATCTCTCAAAGTGAAGATGATTTACAACGTATGCTGCACCAATTCAACATAATCGCCAGAAAATTTAACATGTTAATTTTTTCACAAAAGACAAATGCATGGTTATACCAGCACAGGGGCGTCATTTGGGCGTCCAGGGGGGGGCATTTGCCCCCCCCTGGCCCTAAAAAATGACTGAAATTTACAAAAAATACATCAATATTCATCATAACATCATATATAATGTATTGTATATATAGTGCTTGCCCCCCCCAAACAAAATTTCAAATGACGCTCCTGTACCAGCAGATCCAATAAGATGTAAATTGGAGTTGGAAGGTCAGATAATAGAACAAGTGATGGACAAAAGTATTGCTCAAAGCAGCGGAGATGAAAATCCTTCGAAAAATCGATGGTAAGACTCTATGGGACAGAGCTAGAAGTACAGATATAAGCCCTAGTTCCGCAGGGCCGTAAGTACGATGTTTAGGGCCCCGGGGCAAACGTGGGATCTTGGCCCCCTAAGTGCGCGGGGGGAACCCCATCTCTCATCTGGAATCATCTGGAAAATGTTTTACGAAAGTTGATGGCTTCGTTTTGAAGGTCTTGTTCGTTTGCATTCAAAATAAAATCAGGTTGAACAATTCGGTAATCTAACACTGTTTTCATTCCTTGAAAGTGCGTGTCTAGCTGATGGCATAATTTATTGAAAACACGGTTAATCTAACGGATTAATTGGGATCTTGAAGTCTTTCATCTTCGCACAGTTCATCGAAATGTTTTTTCGTCTTCTGAATTCTTTTTGGAGCGAACCCTACTGGTATTCCCCAACGTTGACATATATTCGAAGCCTCTTTAAAGAAGGTTTTAAATTTTCCTCTCATTTCAGTTAGTTTTAAGAGGCTGTCTTCAAGTAAACTGTAAGTTGTTAAAAGGTTTAAAGATTATGATTGCAGTGTTTTCGAGACTATATTGAGGATATCAAGGATTTTATTTTGCACAACTACCTAGTAACAAAACAAATTTGAATGATTCTAGTTTCTTTTTCAGAGAAAGGCACTTCAAAACATCTCAACGCATTGACTGCATCAAATCTTCCAGCCCAGCGTGTTGGATTGAGAGGTTTTAGAGTCACTTTCGAGGAACATCTTTCAGATTGGTATGAGGACTTCAGTGCCTCAGTGCCTAGTTGGAGAAATATGAAGATATGAAGGCTTATTGGTAAACGGTTTATTGGCAGAAAGAGATAAACCAGATTACTGAGATATAGAAAATTGACAAAATGGAAGAAAAAAATCGAGAATGCGTTAAAATTCGATATGGAAAAAGTGGAAAGAAAATTGAAGGAGATAGAAAAATGTCAGAAAGGAGGAGACTATCGGGAAGTAATTGTATACAGCTCTAATAAGAGCAGAATCCAATTTGGCGGGGATATTAGAAAACGACATCCGGTACCTTTCGTTAAAATTTTAAAAAACAAATTCCAACATATGCAGAACTTCGAAGACTGCAAATAAATTATAAGAAGCCATCTAAAAGACGGAGCTGCTTTGTGGTTTAAAAGGAAAGAAAATGTGGTGATTTTATGGAGAGATTTTGAGACAAAAATTTTTATAATGGTACAGGTGAAATAGGTTAAAATCGATCATTGAAGTTGTTAGAATTAATATGCCTTCTACTTATTATAATTGGACAACTCGAAGTAGAACTTGACTGAAAGTACTTTAAAAAGTTTATTTGACCTCGTTACAATCTATGCACGGCCAACCAAATGGGGGCCCCTGCGGAGGCTCTCTTGCCGTGCCGCGGTTGCCCCAATGGTAGTTACGGCCCTGTAGTTCCGGCCCTGCTCTGAATACTTCTCGTTTAGCGTAATTATATAGATTAAAATCATAACCTCACTTGTCATAATGATAACAAATTATGTAATCAGATTTAATTCAATAACTAACCGGTATTAATATTTTTTATTAAGTCTCATAACGCAAAAAATAACAAACAAGTGATAAAACCAAATAACTATTGACTCAAATCATTTGGCATCTGCTGTAATATAGGATTCAGAAGAAAAATTATAAAATTGTGATTGTAATCACGAGACATATGTAGTTAATTAACGTGATATATATGTTGTACAAATTGACAAGAATAATTTAATTAGGATCTTGTTTACAAGGGAGTGACTGCTAGTCACAAAAATTTATTACATACACAAAATAAACGCTAATTATTGTTCTTTATACTTAACATATAGGGAAGAGTTGGACAAAACCGGGTAGGTTGATAAAACCGGGTACCCCTTAATTCTTCTAACTGTCTGCTGCTATCTATCAGACAATGTTAAAATTAGTGCCCCTTTACCACCAACAGTCGCGTGTATTCATTTCTACTTTATTTGAGTAATCTGTGCCGGAGCAGTAAGACCTTACCTGTTTTTTGATGCAGCAAACTCGATTTTTAAGGTAAGGGTAAGGTTATAGTTGTTTTCTCCTCTACTGAATAACTAATGGCCATTTCAAAATGTAATACATGTAACCTAGTATACTACCTTTAATTTGGCCAAACATTTTAAATAATATTTCACAACTTAAAAATTTAAATAATATTTAATGCCTTGTTTATGAGTTTGACAAAACCGGGTAGTGCTAAAATCGACAAAACCGGGTAACAGATTTTATCAGACCTGTTCTTACTTCCAGTTCCAACAGTGTTTTTTTGCTTTTAGTTAACTACAACATGTAGCTTCTTCTGTTAAAGAAGCTAGTAAGACAGCTAGTAGGAAAAATTAAAAAATCTCAATTAAAACTAAATGAACTGGATAAAAAATAGGAAAAAACGTGGGAAAAAGGCTGCACCAAAAACAAAATTGGTTCTGAAATTACCGATTGCAAATTCTGAGAGTTTGGAGGAAGAAGATAATAATGACGATGCGTGTTTATATTACAATGAACTATTTTCAAATTCTAAGGCGAAGGAAGGCTGGATAAAATATCTGTCTTGCTCCAAATGGGCTCATGAAGCCTGTAGTGCCTATGATGATGTAGATGAAGTTTTTATTTGTGACTTCTGTTCATAAATTTTCGATTTTTGTTAACATACTTTCAATAAATATTTTATTTTCTGCCTATTTGTCTTTTTACGTGGTAATTAAGTTACTACCCGGTTTTATCATACCGGTTGGACAAACCCAGGTATTTTGCAATATTTTCATAAAAATAAAAAAATTAAAAATTTAAGAATATTTATAAAAATTTACATTGGCATATCAAACTTAAGTTATTTGAGAATATTTCAATCTGCAGCAAACATTTGCTACTCTAACATAGCACAAGTTACAGACGGTTTTTGGACTGGTACCCGGTTTTTTCCAACTCTCCCCTCCTCTGAGGAAAAATCTTTAAAGAAGCAAGTGACAGTTTATGTTTCATCAGTGGAGCTGCGTGCACTTCTCTGAATTGAAACGAAACCAAACTGTCTATTTAAGTGGAATTTCAAAAATATTTAAATCTGAAACTTTTCTGTTAGAACTTCTTTCTGGTACATCCTTAATCTCTGACTTTTACAATTTATAAGAGGCGACGAATAAAGAAAACGAAAAAGACTCTACAATATTTAGTCTCATTCCGCTTTCATTCGCCTAGGAAAAGGTCCAAAAGAAAATTAATAATACTCAAAATCTGAGTAAAGATAAAAGTGAAAGACTGTTTATGTTTCCTTTTGATTCAGAGGCGATAGAGTGCACGAAACTCCACTGAGGACGTCGTAAAACAGAAACAGCTGTCTGGAGATTGTATAGATTTTGTATTGAAAGGAGATAAGAATCGAAATAAAAGAAAAGAGGAAATTTTAGAAAGAAAACCTACAAGATAATGTGCAACCAAAACATGAAAGATACAAAATACATAGAAACAGTTAAAAATGAGAAAAAGAAAAAACTGGGATAGTTCAGCGAAAAAATTTAAAAAGAATAAAGAAAATAAATGGGAAAAGAAAATTATTTTTGAAGTGTGTAAAAATAATTCATTCTTAGCTGAGCGCTTTCGGCTTACAAAACCATCTTCAGAGCTATGGTCAAAAACTATAAAGCACCATCATAAAAGAGGGATTTCATTTTATATTGAAAAAATTTGTTATAAATTAATTATATTATTATATTATACAATAAAAATAAGGATTATCACATTGATGTTAGAGTTAAAAAAATTGGGGCTTTCTAAATGTGGCTTTATCGTCGAATCCTGAAGATGTCTTATAGCGATCATGTAACTAATTAGGATGTCTAATTAAGAATACAAAAAGAAAAAGAGGTGTTAACCACAATAAAAACAACAGCCAAAATCGAATACCTCGGTTACGTCATGAAGAACAGCGTAAGATATGTACCTATTGCTGCAACTAATGTTACACTCAAAAGTAGAAAGAAAAAAGACCAAATTCATAATCAGCTTCAGAAACTTGGATGCACTTGAAAACTCCACCATAACACTAAATACCAAGTCCATTGAAAGAGTGAGCAAATTTAAATACCTAGCAACGTGGCTTTTTAAAGACTGGGCATCGGACAGGGATGTACGATGTCGCATTGAGCAAGCTGGACAAGCTTCCGTAAAATTCAGGATGGTACTGACCTGTTCAGAGTTCGATCTTCAACTGAGACTAAGGTTTACTAAGTGCTACGTATGGTCGGTGCTGCTATATAGTGTATAGAGACTGGACACTCAAAACGAGGAATATAAACAGATTAGAAGCTTTTGAAATGTGGCTTTATCACCGTATCCTAAAGATACCATGGACGGCGAAATTCACAAATGTAGATGTCATTAAAAGAATCAACCAAGAACGCCAACTTTTCGAAACCATCAAGAAAAGGAAAACGGCGTAACTAGATCACATCACACTGAAAAAAATATTGTACATTATATCAATGACCACCATTCATTGATTTTTTACATTGATTCAATGAAAATTTTGTTTATATTATGAACACGTAGTCATTAAGTAATGATCATATACATTGCTACAATGA
The DNA here is from genome assembly GCF_917563875.1 of Diabrotica virgifera virgifera. NCBI lineage: Eukaryota > Metazoa > Arthropoda > Insecta > Coleoptera > Chrysomelidae > Diabrotica > Diabrotica virgifera. Next base: position 31,261,569 of record NC_065446.1, read on the forward strand.
AATTCTATTCATTAAAAAATAATATGTAAGAATAATATTAAACGGTAACATTAAATCAATGTTTTCGACTTTGACTAATAACTCGATACACTGTTTTGATGTAACGCAATCATTGTTTTAATTTTAATGTAATACGGTAATACATATACCTGAATCAGTGATCAATACTAGTGGAGTCACTGAAGGTTTTCACCTCTGATTTCGTTGAACCTTCATCGATTTTCATGGAAATTGGTGAGTAGTTAGAAGATACTTCAAGGAACAAAGGTGACATGATGCCAACTTGCGCTTTTACCCTGGGGGTGGATGCCATCCCTTCCCGGGGGTGGAATTTTTTTTAATAAAAATAATAGCAGAAATCGATAGAGAGGCAACTTCTAAGCAAAATTTGTTATATAAAGTTATTAACATAAATCAATACTTTTTGAGTTATTAAATATCAAAAATTTTAAATTTTCTTAAAAAATGCATGTTTTAAAGCTGTTTTTCACGTATTACTCAAAAACTACAAGCTTTTGTAAAAAAACTGTTATTACCAAAATTAAAGATAATAAAAAATTCAATACACTTCCCACTTAAAGAACTAAACTAATGTTATTTCAAAGTGAGTTATGGGTAAATAAATGTATATTTTTTTCGACTAGTATTCAAATCTAAGTATTCAAGCTTACATAACGGGAAACGATGCATTTTATAGAATATACTTGTTAAGCACTTGTCAAAGTACCTCGGAGTACCTATCAATGAGCTCCAGTAGAAGTTAATAGCATCAAAATTAAGCAAATTATGATGAAAATAAGAGAATCCTTTCGATTTTTTTAGGAAAAAGTGAAAAATAAAACATACGCCATTTCCACAAAAATTAAAATTTGTAGTAATTCTCACAAGAATTTCTTTAGATTAACATAGTTAATGATTTCAACAATTTTCACCGGTTTAGAATGCATATTTTTGAAAAAAAGATACAATTTAAAAAAATCAGAATTTTTAAAATTTTCGTACTTTTCATTTTCTTTTGATAATAACTCCAAAAATACTCAATATACGTAAATAATGATATACCTATAACTATAACTAAATTTTAGTTTATTCTGTTCCAAATACTTTACCCATTTTACTATTTCTGTGGAGTAAAAAATAAGCAAGATAGAAACGTTTAAAATTTCAATTTTGTTGCGAGAACCATGTAACCGGGGACATTTAACCTTTTATTATTAAAAAAGTGAGAGGTTTAAAAGACTAATTTCGATGTTTTTAATAGCTCTTGAAATCATCTTTTAATTAGTTTTTAGGTGAACCTGATATCTTAAAAATTAACGGAGTTATTTACAAAAAAAAGAATGTGTGTGTACTTTGTACGCACGTAAGAAGTTATACTTCTATTATATGATTATATGATTATATGATTATAAACGAAAAAATTATACTTTTTATTTATATTTTATTTAAATATTAAATTAATTTATACTTAATACTTCTCAAACATTTTTATTAAAACAGTGCCAAAAATTAAAATAATAAAAAAATAAAACACACACAAACACATTAAAAATGCGACAAATGATTTCTGAACATTAATTGTCGGAAAATTTTTTAACTAAATACGTATTTTCTGAAAATAAAATTATATAATAAATATACTTACAATCATAAAATGTATAAAAAAAAATAAAAAAATAAAAGTTTCTATTGGGATTCGAACCAACTTACCACGCGGCTGGTATTTGCGTTGTATTGGGATTCACCCGCATTAAAACTGCACCACAGAGGCAGCTTGTCATTATGTGCGAAGATCGTCTAACTAAACAGATTAACCTTTTGACATTTTTAACTTATGTAAATCAAATTATTTTGATTTTGAATTGAAATGATTTAGAATTGAAAAAATACAACAAAACATAGGGTAAGAAGACAATATATTAGGTGAATATTGATATAAATTTTGATGGTAATCAAATTATGTAAAAAAAAGTATTACATACTACTTATGTATTTTGGTAGGTTCAAGGTAGGTATCGGAGCCCGTATAACGACTAATACATTTCGCAATCACTTGCGTCGTGCAAAGTGGCTATGTTCAAATATCATAACAAAATTTGATCAACTATTTATAAAACACTTACCAGTGAAAGATTCTTTAGCTTTGAATAAGCGAGATCTGCGGCACTCATACTAGGCACAGTTTGATGAGCTTTCACATTGGCATGCAACAATCATCTCTTCTATGTAAATAAGTCCAAAAATATAATATGAAAACTATTTAAAAAGGCAGTATAACCATTAACTAACTTTTTGTTTGTTGTTTCTCCTCCTACAAATTTTAAAACGCAACAAGCATACATTATAACCAAACACAGTCCCACAGCTGTGCCACAGCTGCCATATTGGATAATTTTTGTCATGTCATTTGAACATCCAATCAGAACAAAGTTATAATGCGCATGCGCCCGGTCGCTAGGTTTTCCCATATAAAATTTCACCGTCATTACGCCCGTAAAGAAGTATAACTTCAAAAACAATAACATTTTTTGGAAAAATTTTTAAAAGATACATTTTGAAACATTTTTGGTGCATAAATTTTAATGCTATCAACTTGTTCGAGGGCTTATTTGATAGATATTTCTATGAACTTTGGCAAATGTTTGATAAGTTTATGTTATAAAATGCATCATTTTGCCGGTATTTAAGCTTGAATACTTAGATTTGGGTACTCGACGAAAGAAATATACATTCAATTTACCTATAACTTACTTTTAGTTAACATAGAAAGGTTTTTCTAGTAAGAAGTTTATTCGATTTTTTATTAGTCTCAATTTTCATAATAATAACTTTTTTGTAAAAACTTATAGTTTTTGAGTTATTTATGAAAAATCGGTTAAAAACATGCATTTTTCTCACGAAAAATTAAAATCTTTGATCTTTAATAACTCAAAAAGTTTTGATTTATTTTAATAACTTTATATAACAAATTTTGCTTATAATTTGTCCCTCTATCGAAGTGTGGGGTTATTTTTAATAAAATAATTTTCACCCCCGAGGAGGGTTGGCATCCACCCCCAGGGTAAAAGCGCAAGTTGGCACCATGTCACCTTTGTTCCTTGAGATATCCTCTAACCACTCACCAATTTTCATGCAAATCGATGGAGGTTCAACGAAATCGGAGGTAATAGCTCATATCCACCTTCAATGACTGCACTATAAGTTGTAGCAATGATTTTGTACACAAATGGGTACAGTTCTTAAAACGCTATAAGTGTTTTTATTGGTATAAAAAAGTCACGTGACAACAGTTGCAGTCACCGTGCAGACTCCTAAGACCGCACTAGTGATTTGGTTGATTTTTCTAAGGTATGTATTTACATAAATTTTTAACTATTTATAAATTATTTTGTTTGATTTCTATAAAAGTTCATATAAGATCTGAAGCTTTGAAGGAAAATCCAGAAAAATAGTTTAGATAATCTAATAACAAAAGTCTGAAATTATCTGCAATATTCATTCTAGATATTTATAATTTTTGAAATTGGTCATTATTATTAAAATATAACACAATTTTAAAAGTTCACTGTGGAAATAACATGAACAACATGGAGTTTGTGCGTAAATATAGATACGTATATAGAAACAAAAATTTGCTGAAGTTTCAGAACTTTCTAGATATCTTCATTCTGCTTGATTCTTGTATTAAATAAGAAGAATTAATTTCTGTTATATTTAGTTATTCAGTTTTTTTTCCAACCCGTGTTGAGCTGCCCCCCCCCCCACTTGCAAAAATCAAAAACCAAATAGCCCTGATTTATGAGCTATTTATGAGCTCTCATATTCCGCAAACTAAAAATTTTGAGCTCGTTCCACTGAGCATTTGATACTTTAGTGGGGGGGGGGCTGAGTCAGCCCCCCCACTACTTAAAAATAGGAATATTGAAGCGGTTTTTGCGGCAGAATTACGAGCTATTTATGAGCTCTTGAAATTATATAGTTTCGATTTTTGAGCTCATCCCCTTAACCCCCAAACAACCCTTTAATTGATTTAACTTAAGAGAAAAATGCTGAGATAACTTAAAATATATCGTATTGCGGATATAATTCCTATAGCTTATATACTCTAAGAATAAACTATTAAATCACGTGCATTTCGATTATTGAGCTACAACCCCTTCGCAAGAAAACCACCCTATCTTCCCGGCTTAACAGAAAGTTGTACTTAAAATGCATTAAACTAATTATTTGGCGACAACATATCATTGAATAATTTATAAGCTTCCAAATTACGCGCATTTAGATCAGTAAATTGCAATTTATTTTGTATAGTGCAGTCACTGAAGGTAAAAATCAACTATGACCTTCGATTTCGGTAAATCTCCATTAATTTTCAAGAATTAACAATAACAATTTGAGGTTTTAACCTGGGGTATATGTCACCCCTTCTCGGGGGTGAAAATTACTTTATTAAAAATAACCCCACAAATCGAGAGAGGGACAAATTGTAAGCAAAATTTGTTATATAATGTGATTAAAATAAATCAATACTTTTTGAGTTATTAAAGATCAAATTTGCTTACTTGAAAACCCTTTAATGTTAATTTAAAGTTAGTTATTGGTAATTAAATGTATATTTTTTTATGTGACTCTTCAAATCTAAGGATTCAAGCTTAAATAACGGGAAAGAGATGCATTTTATAACACTTAGGTACTAAATACTTGTCAAAGTACTTAGAAATACCTATCAAAAATGAGCTCTAGAAAAAGTTAATAGCATCAAAATCCGCTCACCAATTTTCGTGAAAATGAATGGAGATTTACCGAAATCGAAGGTCATAGTTGATTTTTACCTTCAGTGACTGCACTATAGAAAGAAAATGGCAATTCAATAATTGAGATGCGTATATTTAGCGAGCTCATAAATTATTAAACGATATATAGTCGCCAAATAATTAATTTAAATTATTTTAAGTACAACTCTCTCTTAAGCCGGGAATATGGGATGGTTTTCTTGCGAAGGGGTTGTAGCTCAATAATCGAAAGGCGCGTGATTTAAGAGTTTATTCTTATAATATAAGCTATACGAATAAAACTACTATTAACTTTTTTGTAAAAACTTACAGTTTTTCAGTGATTTACGAAAAACCGCTTCAAAGCATGCATTTTTTTCACGAATAATTAAAATTTTTGATCTTTAATAACTTAAAAAGTATTGACTTATTTTAATAACTTTATATAATAAATTTTGCTTATAATTTGTTCTTTTATAGATTTGTGCAGTTATTTTTTATACAATAATTTTCACCCCCGAGAAGGGGCGGTATCCACCCTCAGGGTAAAGGCGCAAGGTGGTACCATGTCACCTTTGTTTCTTGAGGTATCCTCTAACCACTGACCAATTTTCGTAAAAATCGATGAAGGTTCACCGAAATTGAAGGTAATCGTTGATTTTTACTTTCAGTGACTGCACTATACAAAATAAATTGCAATTTACTGATTTAAATGCGCGTAATTTGGAACCTTATAAATTATTAAATGATATATGTAGTCGCCAAATAATTAATTTAATGCATTTCAAGTACAACTTTCTCTTAAGCCGGGAAGATAGGGTGGTTTTCTTGCGAAGGGGTTGTAGCTCAATAATCGAAATACACGTGATTTAATAGTTTATTCTTAGAGTATATACGCTATAGGAATTATATCCGCAATACGATATATTTTAAGTTTTCTCAGCATTTTTCTCGTAAGGTAAATCAATTAAAGGGTTGTTTGGGGGTGAAGGGGATGAGCTCAAAAATCGAAACTATATAATTTCAAGAGCTCATACATAGCTCGTAATTCTGCCGCAAAAACCGATTCATTATTCCTATTTTTAAGTAGTGGGGGGGGGCTGACTCAGCCTGCTCAGTAGAACGAGCTCAAAATTTTTAGTTTGCGGAATATGAGAGCTCATAAATAGTTCATAAATCAGGGCTATTTGTTTTTTGATTTTTGTAAGTGGGGGGGGGGGGCAGCTCAACACGGGTTTTTTTCCAAATATCATTATAAAAAGTTGTTTGTATTAATTAAAAATATATGTTTTTTATTCTGTAAACTTATAGATACTTAATATTAGTTTGAGAATCGGCAAAAAATCGTTGCTTCAACCTATATTTGTAATACTTATGTAGATATGAAGTCGTCATTTTGTTTACTTATTAAATATTAAATGTTTGTATATTACTCAGTGTTTATAGTTTATAGTTTATAGTTATATTAAAATTTCTTAAACTTATTTTGAACATTATTTCCATCAACAGTATTTCCGACTTTCCATTTCATATAATATATGACTTTATATGTACCACGTAGTAAGAACTAACGGGACATTTTTTTACATTCTCATGAAATCAGTTTTGGAACACCTTGTATAGTCATTGACCACAATATTATATGAAATGTTATTGATTTAGTGAATATTTTCATTAATACAGTTACCACATGTGATCATATCGATGTCTAACACATTGAATCAATGTAAACGTCCATTATTTTATTTTAAATATTTTATTATATCTATGTACTCATACGACGAAACAATGTAAAATAGTTTTTAATTCGATAATTACATACATTCATTAATATACCTAATGCATATATTTCACTGTATCAATGTACCGATACATTGATTCTTAACTAGAAAGTACATTGAATGAACGTACTAATTCATAAAAATTAATGTTTTTGAGCATTACTTCTACTTACATTGGACCAATGATACTGATCTTTGGACGAAAATTAATGCTCCCCGTTTTTTTATCAATGTTTTTTCATTATATTTACGTACTTATTTGGTTCAGTGCATGCGAAATGAAAAATACCCGTTCCTCCAACTTATAATCGAGGGTAAAATTTAAGGCAAGAGAGGAATGGCACGCAAGAAAATGTCCTGGCTCCGAAACATAATGCAATGGACAGGGATTAACTACAAACATACATTACAAGAAACAGAGTGTTAATGGAAAATGTGATCGCTAATATCCATAAGTGGATTTACATCTGAAGAAGAAGAAGAATTTCAATGTCTGAAGAAGAATGTCCCTCTTTTTATACTCTATATAATTTTCTTTTACTCTTACTCTAAGCTTTTTGTCGGGAAAAGGCAGGTTTAATATACTCTAAATTATTCTAGCATTTGCTTTGGGATAAATTCAGAATCCGCACGTGATTTTTCCGACGTGTTAAAAATTAAGCCCAACGTCACTGAATATAAATGACTTCGGTGGTGAATGTAATTTTACGCGGTGTACAAACTCGATCAATCACAGGCCGCCAATTAATATGCTTATGCTAGCCGTTAACCTGGTCGTGTATGTTTATTCAAGCCCTTATCTAACATCAAACACCAAACTAATGAGTAACGTTAATTTAATCAATTATCCGGCTATCCGATCACTTCAGCTAAACTATATTCCAATATAAATGTATAAGTAGATGAAATGAAAATTGAACAAAGACACATAGCTTATCCCGAAGAAAAGTGACAACTCAAAAAATGCAACATATTAAAAAAATTATAGTGAAATTTGTGCACCCCATAAAAATTTTATGGGGGTTTGGTTCCCTTAAACCCCTCAAACTTTTGTGTACGTTCTAATTAAAATATTATTGTGGTACCATTAGTTCAACACAATGTTTTAAAAACTTTTTTGCCTCTTAGTACTTTTTCGAAAAGCCAGTTTTTATCGAGATATTTTGAATATTTGTCAAATCCACCACATTTGTATATAGTTAAGTACGATTATACAGGGTGATTGATTAGTGGGGTAAAGCTCAATAGATCCGCTATAGTAATAGATAGCAATAAAAGTTAATAACAAAAACTGTAGCCAACTTTTAGCTTTACATTTTAAAATTAATTAGAATGTTACAGGGTGTTCGTTAAAATAGTGGCAGGTCAAACTTATGTTTTTTAAATGGAACACCCTGCATTTTATTTTATATACGAAATCTTCTTAACTTCTCCATTACAAAAATATAAAGGTTTCTTATGTTATACAGGGTATTTACAAAGTTATATCCAATTTTATATGAAAATTTTAACAAGTTCAGCTACCTGTATATTTTTTTGTTGATTGTCAAAATTTTTAAGAATGGTTGATATTGCTAACTTTCTTTATATGGAATACAGGGTGAGTCAAAACGTAAGTACCTACATTATTTTCTGAGTAATTTTAAATGGAACATCCAGGTATTTTATATCACTATCGAAAAGTACCATTACCGTACATTAATTTTTATATAACATTCCCTATGTCTAAATTTATTAGTTTTCGAGATATTTGAATTTTTCAGAGCAAATTATTAATTAGGGGTCTAAATCTTCCCAAATTTTAAGTAAGCCATGACTGAATTGTCTAAAACTGACAATTTACGGTTACTTATTATTATCAATCCAAAAAACACAACCACAACATATTAACACTTTTGAAACAATTAAAGCTACTTTTGTATGTAAATGTAACAAACAAAGAAACAAAAAATAATTTATTAGTTATAAATTTTACAAAAACAACACAAACATTAAATACAACATTTTGTGAAAACAATTAAAAACTAATTTTGTATGTACCTAAATGTAACAATGTAACAAATAAAGAACGAACAATAATTTATCAGTAAAAAATTTTACAAAAAAAATGAACACAAAATACAACATTTTTGAAAAAATTAAAAGCTACTTTTAATAAAATATTTTAAATATCTAATTACATAAGATGTTCACATTTATGCATGCCTAAAAACGGTCATTGAATGAGTTATTTACACTACGAAGCATTTGTAAATTAATATTTCGAAATACACTTTGTATTCTATTTTTGATCTCATCTGTTGTTGTTGGAAGCATTTTATAAACTTCATTTTTAACGTAACCCCAAAAAAAATCAGTCCAGTTTATTAAATTTGGGGATCAGGGTGGCCACACTACTGGTCCATTGAAAAATGAAAATATCTCGAAAACTAATAAATTTAGACATAGGGAATGTTGTATACAAATCAAAGAACGTTAATGGAACTTTTCAATATTGATATAAAATACAGGGTGTTCTAGGTATTTAAAATTACTGAGAAAATAATGTAGGTATTTGCGTTTCGACTCACCCTGTATTCGATATAAAGAAAATTAGCAATATCAATCATTTTTAAAAATTTTGACAATAAATAAACAATTTTTGCATCAATAAACCATTGCCGTTGTGCATAATTTTATTTATACAGGACGTTGAGCTCGTTACGATTTTCATAGAAAGTTGGTTATATCTTTGTACGTACCCTATATAACATAACAAACGTTTATATTTTTGTGATGTGACAGTTAAGGAGATTTCGAATATAAAATAAAATACAGGGTGTTCCATTAAAAAAAACATAAGTTTGGTCTGCCACTAGGTTATCGAACACCTTGTAACATTCTAACTAATTTTGTAATATAAATCTCAAAGTTGTCTACAATTTTTGTTATTAACTTTTATTTCTATCTATTACTATAGCGGGTCTATTGAACTTTACCCCACTAATCAATCACCCTGTAGAGACCTGGTAATAATATGAAAATTTATTTATAATTTACATTTTTAGGTATCTTTTGAACCATATTAAAAAGAAGCCACATCTCGATAAAAGGTACTTTATTGAAAAATACTAAGATGCAAAAAAGTTTTAAAAGTCTGTGTTTAACTAATCGTATCGCAATAATAGTTTAATTGGAACGTACACAAACATTTGGGGGGTTTAAAGAACAAAACCCCATAAAATGTTTATGTAAACATATTAAAAAAGAAGCCGTATCTAGATAAAAATGGGCTTATCTAAAAAATACTAAGAGGCAAAAAAAGTTTTGAAAACATTGTGTTTAATTATTGGTATCACAATAATAATTTAATTCGAACTTACAAAAACTAAAAGTTTGGGGGGGGGGGTTTAAGGGACAAACCCCCATAAAATTTTTATGTGGTGCACAAATTTCACTATAATTTTTTTGAAAGATGTCCCTGCTGTAAGACTGCCGCATGTCCATTTTCATTAAAAAATCTCCAATAGTTTTCGCTATATTGGAAAAAATCAATTTTCATTTTGTAACTTCAAAGGGCTGTCTGTAACTTTTTTATGTGCACATTTGTACTAAGGGAAGTTAGGTTCAATCGAACTATTTTAGGTCCCAGAATATGTGATTTGATTTATGACCTGTATTTTTGTTACACCCTGTATAATTTAAATATACCTATGTAATCATTGTTAACACTATAATGTACCATTTTATAGACCTGAAATTAATGTAACACTAAAAGTTAAAATGATAGTGTATGTGTAACGTGATGTTTATTCGAATAATTATTTCTACAGGGTTAACCAAAATTATGTACTTAGTTAAGTATGATGCAAAATAATCGAATACATTCATTAGCTATTTGGAAACCAGACGACTTAAAAAAATGTATAGCTATATATAATTTAAATATTTGTTGTACATATATGTGATAATTGGTAACACTATAATGTCCCATTTTATAGACCTGAAATTAATGTAACACTAAAAGTTAAAATGATAGTGTAGTTTATATCCATAATATGTACTTCTGTATACATATATTACAAACAAATCCAATAAGGATGTATGATATTAACATAATTGTAATGGTCTAGAGATGGGAGTCGCACACTGACTTGTGATAATGCCTCGTAAAAAATATTGTCTGAATTGGTTTGTATTTTGTATTTTAACTAAACATTAATGTCTAAATTTAGACTATTATTTTTCTTATTTCTTTTAGTGATAAGCGTATCTTTTTTGTCCATTTTTCTATTAAAAAAATAAAGAGTTCCAAATTATTACAAATTATGGATATGATCTAACAGTGAATGACAGAGATGATAATAAAACGTCATAAAAACCTACTTGAGTAGTAAGACAAACTGGACTAATATGAAACGAGAACACAACGAAATAACACTCAAAAAAATTTTGTTCGTAATATCAATTAACAATGATTATGGAATAGTATTTCGTTGTAACAATAATTTAATTTTTTACTTAAACAAACTTTTATATATTGATGCATGTCTCTAGTTATTGTCACAATGGTTTAATGATAATTGTGAAAATAACCAGAGTGCATTAATCAATAACATTCAATTTATTCAGCCAATAATTTAGTTTCGTATATTTAATAATAATATTAATTCTGGCAGCAAAATACTTTCTTGATTTAGAAGATGATAAACAATTACCTTGGTTTATCGTGACAACGCACAGATTTCATGGAAACAATGTATAACTGTTGTTAATATAGAGATAAATATGATTATTCCAAAGAGGTAAACTAATTGTTATAAGAACAAATGCATTAATCAATCTATTAATTCGTTTAATAGTCACAATCAATGCATTCCTGGTAACAATAAACGCAGTTGTTAGGACAGTAATTATTGTGTTGCTTGAAAATTTAAAATATAGGTACATACCGGCTTTTTCGAATATCGTTTACCTTGAGCTTGCCGAATTCTGTTTGGATTTTATTTCATTTCGTTTCCAACTGTAGTGCGTATTGGAAGGAAGATTCTCATTTGTCTATTACCGAAATAAGGTAAATATGAACCTACTTCTATATGTATACGTTTTCACAACTTTATTATACAAAACATACTTTTGACTAAAATCGTTTTCTTTATTCTGTCTGTTAGAAAGAGTACATCATCTACATCTACAACAGAACCATACGTTCCTTTAGCTGATATCTTGAATAAAACACACAAAAGTTTAATGCTTATAGAATACTACACAAAGTTTAATAAGTTTAAAGGGGAGCAGCGCATTTTTCTGGTATGCTTAATTGCAGGTTATCAAGAAAAGCCTTTACAATCATTATTGTCTTTAGCTTTAATTCAACGTTTGGGGCAAGAAATTTTGGAGCTGTTCCCTAGAGAAATATTGGTAATTATTTTTTTATCAAATTTGAAATATTATTAATATATATTTTATTATAGGAATTTGATCGTGTTGGCAAAAGGGGAAAATTATAATAAATACATGAAGTCTTCTTTTAAGTCTGCAGTAAGTGGCCATGTTTTGCAGCCAAAAAAGGGAAGGAAAAAAACTCGGCACGAAAAAACTTTTGGTAGACGTAATAAAAGTTATCAATTAACATTTTTTAATAGTAAAGGAGTAAAAATTACTGCTGATATCTTATTATTTTTACAATCTCAAGACAATGCAGAAAGCATCATCCGTTGTTGGAAATATGATAATTTAAGTGTTGAGGCATCCGACCAATGTTGGAGGGCATGTTCTAGATACCTACACGGCTTGATTCAAATAAAGAATCTTGCTGCACCAAAATCTATAATGGAAGCTTGGCCATTTTATAAAAGTCCTTTGGGATATAGTTTGGTATGTGATTAATTACGAATAAAGAATAACGTTGGCTTACTTTTAATTTTTTTGCAGATTGACATTTTTTGACAATTTGAAATTTTTTTTAATGATGATGATTTTTAATATTATTACGTGTTTAAGAATAGCAATGAACAGAGTGCCTAAACTAGTTATGGCATTCTGTTAAGGCATGGACACAGTGGCGTACTGAGAATGGTTCCGAGGGTTCCGTGGAACCAGGGCCAGGGCCCCGCAGGGGCCCGCTCTAATGCGCTTTTTGCTTCTTTTGTTTCTAATTTGATGGGGACATTTTGAACTACACAAGTACACACTAGGAAATATAACTGCTTAATAAATTTTAATTTTTGTGTAGGTACTGATAACTAAAAACGAAGAATACCTATTCATCAAAAAATTTGAAAACAAAATTTATTAAGAAACACAGGGAACGCTTTTGTAAGGTTCCTTACTCGTTTTACCTGCTTACCAAAGTCCTTGTTTCAACACTTGTTGTTACTCGTTCTATTATTGTTATCTTTTTTGGATAGTAAAAAAAATCTGGAAAGTCACCCTCTAATTAGCATCCGAAATGAAATTAATCGTTACTGCTTCACAAATTACTTTACTACAAATATGTAAGATTCGTTGGTTCAAACTGCTTATTTTTGAAAAGGCTGTAGTTAAATGGGCTTACACGAGTCACTAATCACGAGAGTATGCAAAGTTTTGAACAGCCATATCTTACATAACCAATGTTTGTCTTCAGGAAAACAAATAGTCCAAAATATTCACAATAGTAAAACCCATATTTTTTACTAGTTGAGATTTTTGGTATCACAAATAATTTTTAAAATTAAAAAAAAAATTTCATATAAACAATACAAGTCAAGTAACTTATGAAGAGGTAACGATTAATTTATTGGGGATGCTAATTACGGGTTGATTTTTACGATTTTTTACCAAAAAAAGGGACCAACTTTATTTTGAGCGTTACATACTTAATATTGATGCTAGAAACTAAAAAAAAAAAAACAAAAATAAAGCTGTTTAAAGTTTCGAAAATGCTTTATGTTTTGGTTATTTCACGTTGAAACATTCGATTTGGAATTTGACAAATAAGAACCTACCTACTTTTCATTACCTACAACTCTGCTCCTCCTGGGTCTACAAGACTTCGTATATACCCCATTTTTTTCACTTTTTTATATGCTATATTTTTACTAAGAATATTGTTTTCGATAAAATACTTATTTTTTGAGTTATTTGCGAAAAATCTTAAAACTCACTTTTTATGTGTATGCCAAATTTCATCTTAATCCGAGCGGTTCTTTAAAATTTACAGCAAAAACCGTGAGCAAAAACAAATCAATTAGCTTGAGTTTTTATAAATATAATATGATATATTTTATGATATAATAATATGATGATTTATATTTAATTTTTATTAAAAACTTTAGATACAATGTATGTTTTTATTGGGCGGGCGGGCCCGCATCCCAACTGGAACCAGGGCCCGCTGATCTATCGGTACGCCACTGCATGGACATTAAATAAGACACAACACGATACTCTAGAAAGATGGGAAAAGAAAACATTGAGATGCGTATTCGGAGGAAAGTAGACAGAAGACGGGTGGGAGAGAAGAACTAACAACGAATTAATGGCTTTGTACAAAGAACCTACTATCACCCGGTTCATCAAGTCACAAATAATCAGATGGTTGGGACATGTAAAAAGAATAGAAGTGTACAGAATGCCTAAACTAGTTATGACCAGAAAACTAATTGGTGAGGGACTGGAAGAATAAATAATGTAGTACAATGTAAAAGACTGTGAAATAGTCCAGGAACCGAAGCTTTTCACCTTGCAATTTTTACAGAATGGATCGATTTGCTTGAAAATTTGAAAATAAGTAGTGGATAGCCCACGGATCAAAATCTATATCATTCCAAAAGGCGCTTTTACCATGGGGGTGATTGCCACCCCATCTCGGGGGTGGAAATATTTTATTATAATAATATGTTGACCGCAAAAGTTGATAAAAAGATTCATTCTAAGCAAAAAATGTTCTATACATTTTTTTGATAAAATTAATAGTTTTCGATTTATTCGCTATCAAAAGTGTTAGTTTTAATATCGAAAAAATCAATGTTTTTCGATATGCTCATTTACGATTCACTCAAATTTTGCCGTAGAAAAAATTTTTTCAAACCAAATTCTTGGGAATAAATAACCTACAATTTCGTATTTAAACATTTTTTCTTATGTCTGATGCTAATCTTTCTATTCTGAAGAAAATGGCATTTTTTACCAAACTACAAAAATTCGTTATTCTCTTTTAACTCCAGTTTTTAAAAAAATAATCACTCTAAGCCAGTCAAACTTCTAGAATCTATTAATAGTACATAAGTAAAGACAAATGAATAAGGCTAATGACTAAAAACACAGCTAACTTACATTATTATGCTTCCAATTTGGTTTCTTCTTTTTTTTTTTCAAAAAAATATATTGATTTTTTAACCGTAACTTTTTTATTTTGTATCTAAGAAAGTTTGATTAAAAAATTTTTGTAGGTTTTTACAAGATCTATAAGCTTATTAATATTAAATCATTTTAAAATTCCCAGTCGCCATAAGAGGTGACTTTGAAAGGGTTGGTAAAGGTGGATTTTGCATGTTATTACAAGTTTTAATTGTCAATAGCCCACTCAATTTTTGTCGTACAAAATTTTTTTGCAAACTATGTTCTTGGGAATTAAATAGGCTACAATTTCATATTAAACATTTCTCCGCATCTTTGATGCTAATCTTTCTATTCTGAAGAAAAAGCCATTTTTTCCAAAACACAAAAATTCGTTATTCGCTTTTAACTCCATTTTTTAGAAACTAATCATTCTAACTCGGTCAAGCTGCTAGAACCTATTAATAATACATAAATAAAGAAGACCAAATAAGGTCAATGACTAATTTTAATTAGGGTGGTGATTATGAGTTTGCCTCCGATCACCTTTTCGCTGAAAAAAATAGGGACTGACATTATTTTCATTATAAGTCACTTAATTTTTGAGTTAGAGACTTCTTTTTTATTTCTGAAGATAGATATTTTTAAATACTTTAAATTAGTTTGAACAAGTTATCCTCGAAAAATACATAGTTTTCCCGTCTTTTGACTTTGAAACTACAATATTTAGCATTTAAAAAAGAAGGGCTAACATATAATAAAGTATAGCTCGATTACTATTGGTCTTAAAGAAAATTAAAAAAAAAACAGTTTTGTTTATTTTTTTCAAAGGTACATTTTTGTTAAGTAAGGTTGTTTTGATAAAACGAAAACTTTTGGAGTTATTAGCAGAAAACTTATTAAAAACATTGATTTTTTCGATATAAAACTAACACTTTCGATACCTAGCGGATAAATCGAAAACAATTAATTTTATCAAAAAAAATGTATAGAACGTTTATTACCAACTTTTGCGGGCAAAATATAATTAAAAATTTCCACCCCCCAGATGGGGTGGCAACCACCCCCATGGTAAAGGCGCCTTTCGGCATCATATAGATTTTGATCCTTGAACTATCCACTACTTATTCTCAAATTTTCAAGCAAATCGATCCATTCTGTAAAAATTGTGAGGTTTTGTCCTATTGTAAGCTTCATTACTTGGACTAAAATACTAATTTATGTGGATGATATTAAATTGTTTCGAATAATTGAGAAGCCATCTGACTGTGTTCAATTGCAGGATGCATTAACATGTTTGCAGGACTATTGTTCTTATCACAAATTAAATTTGAATCCCTCTAAATGTAAAGTACTATCTTTATATCTGTAAAGCACTCGTATACAAAATGTATCTAGTTATAAAGAACTTGATGTTATATTACAGTGTGATTTATCTTTTGGTAAGCATATAGAAACGTCGCAAGGAAAACAAAATGCCAAATATACAAAACCTTAATAAGACCGGTACTCACATACTTCCGGCTCAGAAACCTGGACACTCACTAAAAGAGAGGAAACATTGCTAGCCACCTTTGAAAGAAAAATCTTGCGACACATATATAAGGGCACAAAAGAAAACGGAATTTGGCGAAGAAGGTACAACTTTGAACTATCGATACGAAATATACCAAGATCCGGATATAATAACATTCATTAAAATAGGACGGCTGCGTTGGATGGGACATGTAGAAAGAATGGAAGAAGGCGAAATATCAAACAAAATATTCAAATAGATGCCAGTAGGAAAAAGAACAAGTGGAAGACCGGAGCTGAGATATTTAGAACAAATAGAAAATGATATAATAACCTTAAGGCTATGGGTACATAATTCGCAAATATTTTACGTGTATCCCTACTTTTTCTGTCTTTACACGGCAAATTACGTGTAGTAAAATTCACACTGGTATTGATATGTAAACATTACTAGAATGTCACTCTACTTGAAAATGTCATCATTAATTTAAAGAGATGGGTTTTGAATGTTCTTGGATAACTGTTATTTTTATAATTGGAAATTATTAATTCAGTTAATAAATGTGATAATTTTTTCACTAACTATGTATTCAGTGATTGTATACTGAAGACTAATACTCAATCGAGAAAAGAAGAAAAGTGTTAAAGTGATTTTTTAATAATATATTGTTATGGAACGCTTACAATTTTGAACATCTTTAACAACAAAATACTTGGATCACAGAATATATTATCCTGATGTATTCTCTGCTTGGATCTTCCACAAATAATACACAATAAATAACTTTTTATTAAGTTCACGTCTTAAATCAATTATTTATCAAATACACTATATTTCAACAATATTTAATCAATAACTCAACATATTCCCGATGCAATGTCAAATATTTAAAATTGTCACTGATTGTCAGTGTCTGACTGACAATATATGCTGACAATATTATATTCGGCTGAGTGCGTTGTAAGACAAAGATAGATTTGGAAAATATTACCACGGCATTGTGTTTATTTTTTTCGAATCCTGAAAAAACCAATAAATATTTTTGAAAAATTTAAACGCAGAATGAAAGACTAAATTATTACCGAGGGCCGAAAGTCCCTTAGAATAAATAAAAAGTTTATTTTGAATAATATATTTGAAATTAAAAATCACACTAAATTTTCTCTTAGTTTTTCACCCCTGTAACTTATTAAAATAAACATTATAGAAGTTCTCAGGGACTTTCGGCCCTCGCTAATAACGTGATCTTTCATTCTGCGTTTAAATTTTTCAAAAATACTTATTATTTTTCTCAGGATTAGAAAAAAATGAATCCCCATTTGAATAGCATTGCAGCCGAAAATACGTACCGATCCTCTTAAAAATAAAAAACTGGAGAAAAAAGCACGAAACAGATCAGAGTGGAGAAGAATCCTGGAACAGGCCAAGACCCAGAAAGGACTGTCGAGCCAGTGATGATGATGATGAAGTATGTAGAATATATCTCCGCTAAAGCACTAAAACAGCTTGGATTTGTTAATAACTTGCAGACATTGAAGTTGCTATTTAATTCTCTGGTTAGGTCACATCTAGAGTACTGTTCTGTTGTTTGGTCACCTTACACTTTGGTTACTACTGAAATACTTGGAAGGGTTCAGCGTAGGTTCCTCATGTATTGTTCTTTCAAGTTCTCCATTCCTTATTCTTACACAGGCATGTTTTTTGTTAACTGATTACTGTTCTTTGTCTTTTCGTAGAGAGATATTAGATTTCTGCTTGCGTAACTTTTTAAAATCTTAATGGATTGTCCTGAACTCCTTCAAGAATTAACGATTTATGTTCCACCTATAGATTCTCTTAGACCTCATTCAACTTTTGCTTTACAAGCACACCGAACCAATTATGGATCTGGTATTGGCTTGGTCAGATTGCTTAGGAACACTAACAGCTTACTATATATTATATCAAGTAAGGTTAGCAGTTAGGAGGTTATAATGCCCTTAGGTATAATTGTTTGTGTAATTTGTATTGGTATTATATTTGAGTGGTCGTTTGCCAAAAGCTGATATGTCCATTTTTGCTACTTTTCAGGAGAGCAAATTCAAACTTCTTCGACGTCCATAAAATCACAGTTTTAGATATATCATATTTGGTTTTGAGTGTAATTTTCTTATAGCTATCCATATAAGTTCACAAATAACCTAGCTACAAATTTCATAAAAATTTTCTGTTAATTTTGCAAAATGCAAAAAATTCACGAATCTAAATGCACATATCAGCTTTTGGCAAACGTTTTTTAAATAAACTACTGGCAAAATTGTAATAAAATTTGGTGGATTTTAAGAGGCAGTTTTTGCGCATTTTTTGACATTCAACTAACAATTTTCTATTCACCATTGGCGCGCATACGGGTAATGGTCTAAATGTTTTAAAGAAAAAATAGTACGCCACTGATATATTTCAAATTAAAGATTATTTTTGAATTCCTCGTTTAATTTATGATAAAAAAAACCTCTCTTTTCTTCTTTTCATATGGTGCACCATTTTTGTGTAAAAAAATAAATATCAACGCGTATTCATAAATAATAATTTTCATAAGTAATTTTCGTAAATAATACTAATAAGATTTAAACTAGGCTCAAATCTACAAAAGATGTTCAAAACGAGCTCTTTCAGATGTGACAGTAGAATTTTATATTCATCATTGGCGCCCGTACGGGTACTGGCCTGAATTTTTTTAATGAAAATAATGAGATATTCCAAATTAAAAATCATTTTTGAATTTCTCGTCCAAGTTACGATAAAAAATCTATCTTGTCTTTTTTTCATACGATGCGCCGTTTTTATGCAAAAAAATAAAACATCTTAACGTTTACAAAGTATTTGAAATAAGTTTCTATGCATATGGAACCTCGAATACTTTGTAAGCGTTAAGATGTATTATTTTTTGTATAAAAACGGCACCTTATATACCGGGTGTCCACTTATATTTCCCCCCCTTTTAACTGCCTATAACTTCTAAACGGCTTAAGATAGAAATATGCGGTTTTCGATGAAATGTTTTATTTTAGTAAAAGTTTTGTCTGAATGGATTTAATTTTTTATATCGCTTTCAAATACGAAAAGAAAAATGGCGGATTTTTGAAAAAAACGTTGTTGACTTTTTTTTAATGGAACACCCAGTATATTTTCTTGTAAATTGAAAGAAAGGTCATTCACCTATCCACCGATATAAAGTTATTCAAAATCGGTTGTCAAATCACTGAGTAATTAATTTTTAAAATGAGCGGTGCAACGTGGATATCACATACCTAAATAACATAACTATAGTCCTGTCGCCAGGGGGGGTACAACGGCCTCCTTAATTCAGATGGACTTACCCAAGTTTTTTTTATATATTTTGACCCGCAGAATACGAATTTTTTGGGTAACAGTCGATCCGGATGTCGATAAGATTGTTATAGACAAAGAACTTGAGGAATTACATAACAGCGATTTCTCGCAAAACAAAACATCTTTTTGTATTTTTTGGGTCATTTTAAGCAAAAAATATTCCTACAAGTTTTTTCGTAGAATGCATAGTTTTCGAGATAACCGCGGTTAAACTTTCAAAAAATCGAAAAATTGTAAATTTTAAACCCGAATAACTTTTGATTAAAAAATAAAGTAGCAATTCTGCTTACCGCATTTGAAAGTTTAAGTCAAATTATATCGGTTTTGATTATTTGCATTGCTAAAAATTTATTATTTTATTGTTAAACAAAGCTGTAAACTGTAGTAAACACCTAGTATGTGAGTGATGTTTTCTATGATTTCTCATTTAAAATCGAACGAGTAGGTAGAGTAGCTACAAGTGCAAGCGAGGCAATTTCTACGTAGCATGCGTTAAAACGCATGTATTAGGCACGGGAAACCTATGTGTTTATAGATTAGTTTAACAATAAAAAAATTAATTTTTAGCAATGCAAATAATCAAAACCGATATAATTTGACTTAAACTTTCAAATGCGGTAAGCAGAATTGCTACTTTATTTTTTAATCAAAAGTTATTCGGGTTCAAAAATTGCAATTTTTCGATTTTTTGAAAGTTCAACCGCGGTTATCTCGAAAACTATGCATTCTACGAAAAAACTTGTAGGAATATTTTTTGCTTAAAATGACCCAAAAAATACAAAAATATGTTTTGTTTTGCGAGAAATCACTGTTATGTAATTCCTCAAGTTCTTTGTCTATAACAATCTTATCGACATCCGGATCAACTGTTACCCAAAAAATTCGTATTCTACAGGTCAAAATATATAAAAAAAACTTGGGTAAGTCCATCTGAATTAAGGAGGCCGTTGTACCCCCCCTGGCGACAGGACTACTAAGCAAAATGATATTATGTTATGTGATTTCCACATTGCATCTTTCATTTTTAAAATTATTTGCTCAGTCATTTGCCAACCGATTTTAAAAAATTTAATATCGCTGGATAGGTAAAAATGACCGTTTTTTCAAGCTACAAAAAATATACTGGGTGTTTCAATAAAAAAAGTCAACAAAGTTTTTTCCAAAAATCCGCCATTTTTTATTTAAAAGCGACATAAAAAATGGTCATTTACCTAAAAACTTGAAAAAACGGTCATTTCCCTATCCAACGATATAAATTTTTTTAAAATCGGTGGTCAAATGACTGAGTAATTAATTTTTAAATTGAGAGATGCAATGTGGAAATCACATAACATATTATGTTTGATACATAACATATTGATATTATTAATATCAATTTGCTTAGTTATGTTATTTAGGTATGTGATATCCACGTTGCACCTCTCATTTTAAAAATTAATTACTCAGTGATTTGACAACCGATTTTGAAAAACTTTATATCGCTGGATAGGTGAATGACCTCTCTTTCAATTTACAAAAAAATATACTGGGTGTTCCATTAAAAAAAAGTCAACAACGTTTTTTTCAAAAATCCGCTATTTATCTTTTCGTATTTAAAAGCGATATAAAAAATTCAGTCCATTCAGACAAAACTTTTACTAAAATAAAACATTTCAGCGAAAACCACATATTTTTATCTTGCGCCGTTTAGAAGTTATAGGCAGTTAAAATGGGGGACAATATAAGTGGACACCCGGTAAAAAAGGCAAGATATATTTTTGTCACAAATTATACGAGCAATTCAAAAATGATTTTTAATTTGACATATCTCGGTGGCATAATATTTTTTTCTTAAAAAGAAATTCACACCAATACCCATATGCGCACCAATGTTGAATAAAAAATTCTTCTGCCACCAGTGAAGAAGGTCATTTTGAACATATGTTATAGCTTTGAGCCTAGTTAAAATCTTATTAGTGTTGTATTAGATAGTTCTTGGTAATGTATTAATAAAATGAAAAATACGCTCTAAGATTTTTATTTTTTTGCATAAAAATGGTATATCATATGAAAATAAGCCAAGAGAAGTTTTTTATCAGAAATTGTCCATGGAATTCAAAAATAATTTTTAATTTTGAATATCTCAGTGGCTTACAATTTTTCTATTTAAAAAATTCAAAACATTACCCGTATGCGCGCCAATGATGAATAAAATTTTCTTACTTGTATGTCAAAAAATGCGCAATAACTACTGCTTAAAACTTACCAAATTTCATTGTCATAGCTCAACCGGTGTTAGAGTAATAAATAAATTGGCATCTTGAAAAAAAAGTTTCAACACCCCGTATCTCGGAAACGAAGCATTTGCGGACATATGTTTACCGAGCAAACTGTACTCATTTTTTATGTAGAATTACTCCTTACAATTTGTCATACTTATTTATGACTTACAACTGAGAAGGGCACATATCAGCTTTTGGCAAACGTTCATTTGGTCCAGAGGCGGCTTTACCTATTGTGCAGGGTGTGCGGTGCACACGGGCGCCGGGATGTTGGGGGCGCCAAGCGCCAAAGAGAGGGTCCTTTACTTTGTTTCAACATAAAATATGAAATTGAATAAAATATGAGGCGAAAGATGAATCAGTAACTGACGCGAAAAATTTTAAAGTAAACTTTTACTTAGACCTATTAGATACAGCAATTACTAAGATTGACGAACGCTTCGAACTTTTAAAGCAAAATTATGACACTTTTTCGTTCCTTCAAAAATTAAAACACTGGAAAGATTTAGAGTTAGATGCAAAAAGAGCATATTGTTCTAATTTAGAAAATAAATTGTGCCATCTTAACTCTTCAGACGTAGATAGGTTTGAGCTCTTTAATGAAATAGAATTATTACCAATATTTATCGATGATTCTACTACATACTACACCTTTGGATATTTTAAATTCTTCTTCTTTAAGTGCCCTCTCCGCGACGGAGGTCGGCAACCATAATAGCTATTCGGATTTTAGAGACGGCTGCTCTGAAAAGTTCATTTGATTTACATCCGTACCATTCCCTCAGGTTGCGCAGCAATGTGTAGTATGTCTCCACGTGTAGTATGTCCGAGATATTCCAATTTTTTTGTTTTGATGGTATTTAAGATTACATTTTCGCAAAGTCGATTGACAAATTTATCACTAGTAAGTATTGAACATGAAATAAAAATTGAAGTAAGTGATATTATTTCAAGATTTTGCTAATGTGAAAGCACGAAAAGTATCTTTTTTATAATTATATCTTGTAGTAAGTGTCTATGTGTGTCCTTTAATAATTCGTTAATAAATTATTATTTTTTTAAACAATCACAAAGTTGTTCTTTTTTAGTCATCTAACCAATTTCTTCCTAAAAGTACTATTTACTCGTGTACTCAAACCTGTCAAATTTCCTGAACCAATAATTGCCCTTTATACCTCATAGATAAAAAAGTTCATTGTTAAATAAATATTTTTAACAGATTTGGGTAGGCTGTTCTGACGCCGTGAATACCTATTGGCTCCCGACATAATTTTTTAATATTGCACTATTTGCATCTGGATTTTTGTTTACATTATAAGCGTACCTAATACCCTCTAATACTCTATGTACTATTAGTACAGGTACTAGGTATTATAGGTACCTATTCGACTATTCCATTTTGACTGCGCGTCAACCAAAGGGCGCCAGGGCATCGACTGCACACGGGCGCTACATGGGCTAGAGCCGCCTCTGATTTGGTCATGTGGACATATCCAGAATTAAACATGGACGGTAAACTACATTTCACAGTGCACTGGACGTATCTACTTTGGGCAGATGGAGCATATGATCACACACTATCAACTGGCATAAAAAAGTCCAAATCACAAAAAGTGGACATATCAGCTTTTGGCAAACGGCCACAGTGATAATTTGTATTTTTTGTTCTCTTTATTGTAATTGGTATTTTAATGTATTGTTTTCTTGTTTTGCAAATGGTTGTAACCGTAAATAAATAAATAAAAAATAATAAAAAAGAAAAGCACACAATAGAAGTGAATGAAGAAATATTGTTTATCAGTTCCTTCAGACTAACTAAGAATGTTGTATACACTTAAGTTTGAGTTTTGTTTAAAAAAATTGTAATTATGTAGTTAATTTTATGATTATATTTTAAAAAATGCCCTGTAAATCTTAACCGCCTGTTGTGCGTTTAAATAAAAAAGATGTGTAAATGTATAGTAACTGTTATAAAGCCGTGGGGTCACCTCTATGAAAATGCTAATGAGCCAGTAGCCGAGGTTGGCCCCCGTTTTTGTGGGGGCGGCACCTCCCGTCACCACTCCGCGTTCCCATAAATAACCGCCACCGTCGTTGGTGTCGCTGCGAGCATATTGAGGTTGCATTGATATCAGTATCAGTGCCGGGTTTTATTGCAAGTGTAATCCCGCTATCATAGCCCGATCAGCATAATAATAGTTTAAATGCAACCCCTGACACATCTGGGGATCCCTTCGTAATATGTGACGGCGACCAAAGAGATTTTGTTTATGTTGATCATCGCCACGATAGCATCTGGTTATGGTTTCGACATTTTTTTAGCAGTAGGCAATAAATAAAAAAAAAATTCCCACTACATATAAAATTAGTACGAAAATATATTATTTAGTATTTTCAACGAAAATTTTGTTTTTGTTTATAAATTCGCAAAGTCTGTTCGTTTGTGTGTTGCTGCTGCTGCAATTCTTGGGGCCGATCTATCGATGGATTCGTATGTTGTTTTGTCTCCTGAATACAAATCTGAAAACGACATTTCGATATCTCGAACCATCTTCCAGATAACCGACCTCAAAGTCAAATATTGTGACGTCACAGGCCTTCCAGTAACTTGCATCTCTGGACAGCAATTTAGGGTCCTTTTGCAATTTTAGTTAGCGGAATAATTCTACAACGGCCACCGACAGTGCTAAAACACGCATTGTAATAAACAGTACGTACCTAAAAATTAGAAAAAAGAAATACTGGTTATTTTTCATGTAATATTTCCTATTAGACCTGGATCTCGCGTATCAAAAAAAATTGATTAATAGCAAGCTGAAAATTTTTTAATAGCTTAACGGTGTCTAGTCGGACAAACTTTGATGTATGGGAACACTGGACCATGGGAAGTTTTACAGGTAAACAGGTAAAAAATTTGAAACGTCAGACTACGAGAACATTCCATGTATTTTGTCGGACAGAATTTCCAATTGATTTGTTACCATTTCATGTTAACTCTCATGCAAAAATCAGACTGGTGTTTATCACCAACTGGGCATTTTAATGAGTGAAACACGAAGGACATGTCAAATGACAGGAATCATGTTGGTTAGTAATAGCAGCCTGATTTTTGCATGAGAGCTTAATGAAAGGGTAACAAATCAATTGGATGTTCTGTCCGACAAAATACATGTGACGTTTTCGTAATCTGACGTTCTAAATTTATAAACTGTTCCACAATTAATACTTTCCCTGTTCCAGTGTTCCCGTACATCAAAGTGTGTCCGACTAGACACCGTTAAGCTATTAACAAATTTTCAGCTTGCTATTAATCAACTTTTTTGGTACGCGGGATCCAGGCCTATACAGGGTGTCCCAGACTAAATTACCCACGCTATATCTCTTAAACGAATAGAGATTTTCAAATGGTACAAAAAGTGACATATTCTACTTGTAATACACTTTAATAGGGCGTACAAAAAAATCATCCCCTAAATATTCATCCCTTAGTTACAACCCCTAACTTTAATTTTTTTAATAGCACCCCGTATATTTTTTTATAGTTTTGGATGTGGTCTTTTATCGTCAATTCAACACATTTTTTGAAAATAAAATCGGTTCGTAAATAACCAAGAAACTATCAGTTTATTTTTGTTAATTGTGTGTCCCAGACTAACTTATCCAGGCTATATTTCTTAAACGAATAGAGATTTTCGAATGGGACAAAAACTGATCTATTCCATTTGTAATACACTTTCATATGGCTTAGAAAAAATCCATCCTTAACTTACAGGGTGCTATTTAAAAAAATAAAGTTAGGGATTGTAACTAAGGGATGAATATTTAGAGGATAATTTTTTTTTCTACGCCATATTAAAGTGTACTACAATTATGTAATAGATCAGTTTTTGTCCCATTCGAAAATCTCTATTCGTTTAAGAAATATAGCCTGGATAAATTAGTCTGGGACACAAAATTAACAAAACTAAACTGATATTTTCTTGGTTGTTTACAAACCGATTTTATTTTCAAAAAATTTGTTGAATAGACGATAGAAGACCACATCCAAAACTATAAAAAAATATACAGGGTGCTATTAAAAAAATTAAAGTTAGGGGTTGTAACTAAGGGATGAATATTTAGGGGATGATTTTTTCTACGTCATATTAAAGTGTATTACAAGTAGAATAAACCACTTTTTGTCGCATTCGGAAATCTCTATTCGTTTAAGAGATATAGCGTGGGTAAATTAGTCTGGGACACCCTGTATATAGGTACCTAAATGCTGTAATTTCGGAGTTAAAAAATATAAAACAAATTATAAAAATAAATTTTTTCGGCCCCGACAGATACTATTTTAGGTTCTTTGAATCATTGGGAACAAAAAAGGTCTTTGGTAATTTTTCTCTAAAGTTGATCGTTTTCGAGTTATAAATAATTTAAAACAGATAAAAAAAAATGTGTGTGTACTTATACCTGTATTTGTAAAAAAAATGTGTGTGAAGTTATAGTTCTATTAGATGATTTTAACGAAATAAAATACTTTAAACAGTTTATTTTATTTAAATATTAATTATGTCAAAGTGTCACGAGAGCAAAAATTATATATTAATTTCAGAGGTCGAGTGCAATTTGTTGCGATTATTTCATGAAAAAAACTGTTCAAAACCAAAATTTTATTGTAATTTATTTATGTAAGTACCATTAAACACTCATTTTAATACTTAACACTTTCCAAAAATAAAAACATAAAAAAAAAGAAGAATAGCAATTGTCCGCATTTGAACCCGGGACCTCTCGGTCTGTAGACGAATGCTCTACAAATGATCCACGACCGCACTGTTTATATGGTTTCTTGGACATAATGATAAATCACGGTAACAAATAGACGAAGTGAAGTATAAATATAAAAATGTTTTAATAATTATTATCTCACTCCCGAGGAAGACAAATACAAAAACTATACTAAATATATTTATATATTTATATAATAAAAATATGATAGAAAAAAAGGTAAGTCCGTGATAATACACATTTATAACATTTATTCTAACATGACATTTTAGTTAAATCTGACAGTTATCACATTTTATTTGCAATTTGGCATAAAAACAAATCAATTGTATTTATTGCATTTATAAAATGGTATTTGCTTTGATTTGTATAGTCTTATAAATTGTACAGATTACATTCGTAGATATATTATATAATTCGTAAATAATTTTTTTTCGATTATAGCGCCATCTATTGACAACTAGAATAAATGTTATAAATGTCTGTAATCACCGACGTGCCTTTTATTCTGTCGCATACAATTTAATGCGTTAGAAAGAAATCGAAAAACTGTGACGCACTGAAAGATGCTCATGAGAAAAAGTATAGTATCGGAATTTTGACATGTTATAATGTTACGTTTATATTTAATTTTTAAAAATTTTCCGAATAATTTTTTGTTCTGTATAGGTAATCGGATGATTTATTTCTTTGTTAGCTTCTTATATTATTTTTTAAATATTCCTGAAGATTATCAGTAGTAATTGCACAAGAGCTCTGAAATTATTGAATTTTTCCCGAGTGACACTTTGACAGTTTTAATTTCACGAGCCGAAGGCGAGTGAAATTATGTCAAAGTGTCACGAGAGCAAAAATTCTATATTAATTTCAGAGGTCGAGTGCAATTTGTTGCGATTATTTCATGAATAAAACTGTTGAAAACCAAAATTTTATTGTAATTTATTTATGTAAGTACCATTAAACACACAGTTTTTATAAATATTTGACGATTGAAAGTCATCACTTTTATAATTTTTAAAACATTAATTGTCATTAATGTCACTGAATGTATTTTTTCGAAGCAACGAAGGGCATCTGACGTAATATACTTAACGATGGGAGATTATCAAAAATTATCAATTTAATTCAGATTTCTGTAGCTTTCTATTGGTCAGAATCTCCTATGAATGAAATAATCATGGCAAGCATAACCGTACAATATGGTTACATATGCGAATGAATATTGGTCAATTATAATTTAGTAGCGACATATTGTATAAGATTTAATACTACTTTAACCTAACAAGGATTCCTCGTTGAAATCCTCAGCCGATAGTTAAACAATATGTCTAATGCGTTTTCTTCGTCACTTCGGAATAATAAAACTATTTAATTAGCTAAAAGCATCTAAGCGTATGAGCGAAGGAAACGAGAGGCAAAAGCAGAAGTAGAGGAGGCTTTCCAGTGGCCCCATTCCGAATGTACGAAACATTACCCTCTAATCCAAACTTAACGAGTTTCGGGGCCATTGCGACCCCCGGACTATACTTTCTAGATTACGATTTGGTTCATGACAATTGGCGAATCTAAAAAATTTGAAAAATATTTGAAAAATTAATTTTAATTAAGTAAATATTGAGACACATTTAAGAACCATAATAATTGTAACCTTTTAATCTTTTACATCTGCATTGTTGTTAGCATATTTTCAATTTTTTGAAGTTATACTTCTTTAGGCGCGATTGGGAAAAATGTTGAGAGTGAATTTTTATAAAAGCGACAGTATGAAGTCAGTTGCTAAATCTTTCAAGTTACGTATGTATCAATGCAAATAATGTGTGAAAAATGTGTGTTTTTAGTAAATATATTTATTATAATTTTTCTGTCTTTGGATTTGTCTTCGTTGGGAATATGATAATTAGTAGATATTAAAATATTATGAAAAGAAAATTAAAAAATTGTGTAGAAAATCTGACATTTTTTAGATTTTCTACGATTGATCAAAAGTAATTACGGGGAGGCTACAGTTCTTAAAAAATGACGTATTAACGTTATCTTAAATGTTTGGTATTATTTTAAGTACCTATAAAAATTAGTTTAATATTTAAATAAAAACACAATTAAACTGTTTTAAATATACTTATTTCTTTTAAATCATAATACTAGATATATAACTTCTTACGTGCGTGCAAAGTAGGTACATACACTTTTTTTACTATGTTTTATTATAAAAAAAATATAATTAATATATAAAAGGAAAACTATTGCAACCTATCAAGTATGAACTTGGCATTAGACAAGGAGATTAGCTGAGCCCATTAATATTTAATCTGATAATGGGTGAAATCATAGAGAACGTTAAAAAAGAAGGATATAGGATGGGAGAAAAGGAAATAAAGATAATATGCTACGCCGACGCGCGACGACGCCATAATAACAGCCTAAAATGAAGATGACACGCTGATGACACCGTGTTAGTAGCAGAGTGTGAAGACGACCTACAAAGATTACTGCACGAATTCAACATTAACGCAAAAGAAATGAATATGAAAATATCAGCTCAAAAGACAAAAAGCTTAGTAATAGCCAAAGAACCAATAAGATGCCAATTGGAGTTAGACAATCAAATTATACAACAACTAATGACTTTAAAATACCTGGGAATTAATCTATCAGTCGACAACAATATCGAAGAAGAGGTAAAAGACCAAATAATTAAAGCCAGTAGAACGGCCGGATGCCTAAAAGACACAATTTGGAAAACAAACACCTAAGAGTGGAAATAAAGGTCGTATATATAAGTCAGTTATTGGGCCAGTTATGACTTACACGGTCGAAATAAGACCAGATACAAGCAAAACACAAAGACATCTGGAGACCAACGAAATCAAGATCTTAAGAAGGATTGCTGGAAAAGGACTACAGGACAGGGTAATAAGTAAAATCAGACGCATATGTGGGGTAGGCAATATAAATACCTGGGTAAAGAACAGAAAAGAAGAGTCTAATGAGCACATAAGCAGGATGTCTGGATCAAGGATAGTAAGAATAGCCAGGGGGAAGTCACCGTTAGGCAGAAGAAGTATAGGACGTCCAAGGAAAAGATGGAATGACAATTTAGGGACAAAATGAAAGGTGCCGTTGAAGAAAAATAGGCAGTACTACTTATATAAAAGAAAAAGAAGAAGAAGAAAGAAAATATTAATTGTGGGTAATTTAAAAAAGGGGTAAAAATAAATCTTTTCAGGTTATACTTTCCTCCGCACGTAGCACATGTAACTTGACTGTTGATAGAATAATTACACTTTTATAAAAAAGAACTTTTTTATAACAAAACGTTTTTATTATTTTTAGGAGAGAATATAAAATAATTTGGCGATATAAAATGCTTAAAATTCCAAAAATTACACTAGTATAAAAAAGTACTTTTTATAATACCACGGTTGTTTAAAATGGTATATATAATATTTATATATAATAATTAATTTATAAAATATAAATTTTAAGTATCGCAACTTTTAATTATTTATTAAATAAATTTCAAATTTAAAAAATACTATAACTGAAAAAAATTTTAAAAACACGCAACAGCCGTGTTCGAACTAGGAAACTCTCGATCTGCAGTCTAATGCCACTGACCCACCATCAATTTGTAGATATCGATTTATTACCGTACTTTAAAATATCATTGCATTAGTCACATTTTTAAAATAGTTTGGAATAAAAAAAATCGATTTATCCATACAGGGTGTAGTAATAGATAGCAATAAAAGTTAATAAAAAAAATTGTAGCCAACTTTAATTACATATTGATATCATCAGTAATCGTCAATTGTCAGTTTTAGACAATTCAGTCATGGCTTACCTAAAATTTGGAAAGATTTAGACCCGTAACTAATAATTTGCTCTGAAAAATTAAAATATCTCGAAAACTAATAAATTCAGACATAGGTAATGTTATATAAAAATTGAAGTACTGTAATGGTACTTTTCGATAGTGATATAAAATATAGGGTGTTTCATTTAAAATTACTGAGAAAATGATGTACTTGCGTTTTGACTCACCCTGTATTCAATATAAAGAAAATTAGCAATATCTATAATTTATGACAATTTTGACCATAAATATAAATATGGCATCAATAAAGTATTGCCGTTTTACTTATTTTTATTTATACAGGGAGTTAAACTTGTTTCGATTTTCATATAAAATTGGTTATAACTTTGTAAATACCGTGTATAACATACCAAACCTTTATATTTTTGTAATGGAGAAGTTACGAAGATTTCGAATATAAAATAAAATATAGGGTGTTCCATTTAAAAAACATAAGTTTGATCTGCCACTATGTTATCGAACACCCTGTAACATTCTAACTAATTTTGTAATGTGAAGCTCAAAGTTGGCTACAATTTTTGTTATTAACTTTTATCGCTATCCATTACTATAATGGATATACAGAGCTTTAACCCACTAATAAATCACCCTGTATAATAGCAGTTAAATATTGCAGCATTGTTAGCTAGTTATAAACTATTCTGAAAATTTCAGGTACCTAGGTAGCCTAGAACTATTTTTAAAATGGATCACAAAATTTGCGGAGACCGTGACAACAACCAAGCCAAGTATATAAAAACGTTTTAAAAAAAGTTATACAAAATAATAAATATTCACAAAATGTTAAAAAACCAACCGGACTTTCCTTCTACATCCAAGCAATCAACATAAGGATGCCAAGTAAGGAGCGCGAATCACTTCCTTTTTCACTTAAGAATGTACCCTCCAGTCAATCAAGTCGTCCACTTTTACGGATTTTAAAATAAATGGTAATGAAAAATGTAATAAAAGAGATCTTCTTTAATTGACACTAGAAGGTTTTGTAATAGAATTGAAATTACTTTTGGACAAAGATACAACAAAGGATACTTTGATTTATGTGGGGTACGTTAAGCTCTGTGGAATGGAGCCTCTTATAAAAATAAGTAGCTATGTTTGTTTAAACAGAAGAATATACATAAATAAAACGGGATATTTCCCGAAAGTTGGCTGTATACAGTGGGTTACTGAGCATGGTTCCGAGGGTTCCGCGGAACCAGGGACGGGCCCCGCAGGGGCCCGCTTTAACGCACTTTTTGCTTCTTTTGTTTCTTATTTGATGGGGACATTTTGAACTACACAAGTACATACATAGGAAATGTAACTGCTTAATAGATTTTAATTTTTGTGTAGGTACTTAGGTACAGAGGCAGGTTTGGATCTGAACATACGGAAACCCAAAATACTCGTAATAAGTAAACAGCAGCATATAAAACCGTCTATATATGTAAATAATACCAAACTTGAGCAAGTTGATAAAATCGTTTACCTTGGACAGCAACTAAATTGTAACGCAGAAAGTCACGGCAAAATTAGATCTAGGATAGAGAAAGCTAGAGCCGCTTTTAGAAGGATGTCCAAGGTGTTATGTAACAGAGACCTAAAATTGGCATTGAGGATCCGCCTACTTCGCTGCTACGTATTCTCGGTTTTACTATATGGTGTCGAGTCCTGGACTGTGGACTGTGAATAAAATCAGGGCCTATTTTACCACTAGGCCCGTGAGGCACATGCCTCGGGCCCGCATTTTAATAGGGCCCGGAAAGATCACCAAAAAATTTTTATTTTTATTACAATAACAAAATAAATTTTCAAAATTCTTTCATTTTACGAACAGGAAATGATAAATGATGACTCCACTGTTGATTTTCAAGCGATTTCACCTGTTACAAGTACATCTCCGTCATCTCCTATAGAAAACGACAATGTCAATAACTCTTTTCCTAGCGATATAGGGGATTGACCAAAACATTTAGGTAAATCTGAAATTTCAACAATATCTTATAAATGAGCACATCAGAATCAAAACCTGCTAAATCCTAAATTTGTCGTTCTGCTATGTAAATCCAGCTAAAAGTAAAAATTTCTGAAGATGTAAGGGACATGCAGAAAAATGACAAATTAGTGTGCCATTTTATGATATTTATTGATACCCTTTAGACTGAGAAATGCCTGATACTTTTTGGAAAATTTATATTTTAAATATTTTTGAGCCTCCTGAAAATTTTCAAAACATTAAATAATCGACCGAATCAATACATTGATAATATTAGTGAATATGTTACACAACTGGATAATAATAAAACCAGGCATTTGCAAAGTGCAATTTTTTATGACATGAAAGCTAATGGAGAAAAATTCTTCGTGAGTGGTTAATGTACAGTCCTAAATGTAGCCGTGTTACGTTTGTAAACTGATTTCCACCAAAATTATTATTTTTCTAACTTTCGATAGGTATACTTAATGACTGAAAAAATATCAATAGGACAGTTATTCAACATGATCGAGCGATCTCCTGAATATATTTCATCAATTGGTATGTTAGTCAAGAGAAGTAGTATAGCAGGAAAAGTTGTAACATTAATGGAAAAAAGTTATTTAGAAGAAAAGGCACATTGGAAAAACTTTTTTCAACGAATAACAGCAATAGCAACCATTAAATTTTTGTCAAAGAACGGTCTATCCTTTTATGGTACAACAACCAAATTATTTACAAAAGGGGATGACATATATACAGTGTGTCGCATTTAAGACGAAGACAGCCATACATTTTGACTATCAAAATAAATACAAATGTGAAATTTTGTACAGTTATGAAGGTTGAATGTTCACATTTTTTAAGATACTCAGCTGAAATTTAAATTTTAAACGCAGCCTACTGCGACTCTAAAAACAGGGTAAAATTTCGATATTTTGCTTGCCGTTAGAAATATCGGAAAAAGTTATTTGAAAAAGATGTTCCAAATATTATTCTAATCCCACGTACCAAATTTCATAACAAAATTCGCACTTTTAGTTTTTTCATTATTTGTAGTCAGGATCCTAAAACTTAAAAATTGGTTGGCCTGAGATTCATCACTGGACAGACGAATTTTAGGGTCCTGACTACAAATACTGAAAAAACTAAAAGTGCGAATTTTGTCATGCAATTTGGTATGTGGGGTTAGAATAAGATTTGGAAGTACTTTTTCAAAAAACTTTTTCCGATATCTAGCTAACGCGAAGTAAAATATAGAAAAATTACCCTGTTTGTGGATTCTCAGTAGGCCGCGATTAAAATTTAAATTTCAGTTGAGTATCTTAAAAAATGTGAACCTTCAACCTGTATGACTGTAATAATAAACAACGTTTAATTGTTTTTAACTTTTATTTATTAATAATAAAAATTTAAACTTATTTAAAATTTAAATTTTTGGTGCAACTATATTTCTATTAAACAATTAATTTATTTAAAAAAGTTATTAGTATTATTAAATCATATTTAGGGGCCAGAAAATTGTGTAGTGCCTCGGGCCTGATTTGAAGTAAAATAGGCTCTGAATAAAATCGATCTAAATCGCCTTGAGACTTTCGAAATGTGGTGCTATAGAAGAATTTTAAAAGTTTCCTGGGTGGAGAAGATTCGAAACTCCACAATACTAGAACATCTCAGCAAGACTACTGAGATAATAAAAAGCATCAAGCAGAGAAATGGACGTTTACAATCTCTTTGTAGATTTTAAACAAGCCTATGATTCAATAGATAGAACAATTCTACCTAATATATTGGAAGAATTTGGAATACCATCAAAATTGATACGACTAGTGCAAATGACAATGACAGAAACAGAAGCACAAGTATGTATTCAAGGACAGATCACTGATGCGTTTACGATAACGCAAGGACTGAAACAAGGCGACGGACTGGCTCCAACGCTTTTTAATCTTGTTCTTGAATATGTAATTAGACGGTTGACGGTAAGCGGAAATAACATACTTACAAACAAATCTACCCAATTAGCAGCATACGCGGATGATATAAACATAATGAGCAGAACAATGAATGCAGCGGAAGAAACCTACGTTGAGTTGAAACACAGTGCAGAAGCAGTAGGGCTAGCAATAAACACAAATAAAACAAAACTACTCATGCAAACCAGATCAAATAGACCGGCGCAACAACACTTTATTGACGATATAGAACATGTGAATAGATTCACGTACCTAGGAATGGATCTGGTTGCAAGCAATGAAGAAGAACCGGAAATAAATAGAAGGCTTGTGCTGGCAAATAAAGCCTATTTCTCGATGGGCCACATATTCAAATCGCGAGACGTACACCGGAAAACAAAACTCCGGGTATATAAAACAATAATCAGGCCCATAGTAAGTTATGGCTGCGAAACATGGGTGGTGACACAGAAATCTGCCAATGCATTAGATGTCTTTGAAAGAAAAGTATTACGTAGGATACTGGGCCCAATAAGTGAAAATAACAACTGGCGAATTAGGTATAATAGAGAAATATACGAGCAATATAGCGAACCAACTCTAGCACAACACATAAACTGCAAAGATTACGGTGGGCAGGGCACAAGGTCCGCATGCATGAGAGTAGAATCCCCAGAAAATTGCTGAATGCAAGAATGCAGGGAAGAAGACCTGTTGGAAGACCTAAAAAGAGATGGGAAGACGAAGTCGATGAGGATGCCAGGAACTTTCTGGGAACGCGTTCATGGAAAAGAACAGCGGTAAATCGAAATGATTGGATATGCTTATTGAACGAGGCCAAGGCTCGATTTGGGCTGTAGTGCCATTGGATGGATGGATGGGATCAAGCAGAGAAAGCTGGAGTACTTCGGACATGTAATGAGAGGTCCCAAATATAGGTTGCCACAAAATATCATGCAAGGAAAAATAGGAGGCAAACGCAGTCCAGGACGAAGAAGAACCTCATGGTTGAAGAACTTGCGAGACTGGTATGGTGTTGATACAAGCATGCTATTTAGGGTGGCAGTAAATAAAATTAAGATAGTTATGATGGTAACCAACGTTCTGAAAGGACATGGTACATGAAGAAGAAGAAGAAGTAGGTACTTATAAATAAAAACAAAGAATTCCTATTCCTCAAAAAATTTGAAAACAAAATTTATTGAAATACAGTGTACAATACTGTTGTAAGGTTCCTTACTAGTTTTACCTGCTTTCCAAAGCCCATATTTCAACACCTGTAAAGGCTAACCGCCAGGGCCTGCCTACACGTGATAACTAAAAGACTTATATTTTTTATATTAGCAAGATTCATGAATAAGATGTAGGTAGGTAAATTACAGAGTTGCAAATATGCATTGCAAGTTTTATACTGGGTCATAAAAATAATCACAATACAATAGGCTCGATACTCGTGTTTATAGAACCGTCATCATTCAGCCTGGACTTTTATATAGGTAGGTAATTCTTAAAAATTGAAATTAAATTCTAAATGTAGATCAGGGCTTCCCAAACTGTGCGTCGCGACGCCCTGGGGCGTCGAGGTTTTGTTCCAGGGGCGTCGCGTGTCAGCGCGGACTTTTATTCGATATTTTAAACTGATATATGACTGAAAATAGTATTAACTGGGATAACTGTGTAGGCGTGTGTACGGTGGTGCCCGGGCGATGACTGGACAGTATGGAGGACTACAAGCTCTCATCAAAACCAACGCTCCAAGTGTAAAATGGACACATTTGCCATAAGTAGAGAGGCCTTAGCAGCACCTGAATTATGTAAGTGTTGTGATGGATAGCATTATTAAAGTGGTGAACTATACACGACCCGTGAAATCAAGACTTTTCAAGAACTTTGTGAAGAAATTTATTAATACAACTCTCGCTGGCTGTCCAAAGGCAACGTACTCGCACATGTATACGAATTAAGAAATGAATTTTACATTTATCTACATACAGAATCGCATAATATTGCACAAAACTTTATTAATTCAGAGTTTATAAATTACTGGGTTTCAGAAGAAGTTGCTCTTATGTAAGAGAAAACTAGAATATCGAGAAATTGACTGTTTCCCTGCTTTACAAGGTACTCTACAAGAAAAATCGATAGAAATCCTCGATCCCTCTTTAAATAATATGTTTACGCAACAGATGTCATCATTGAGCGAACACCTTGAGAAATATTTTCACGAAGATCTGGAGCAATATGACTGGGCCAGAAACCCTCTCCAGTCATCCACACAATCGACAATTTCAACAGAGGAAGAAGAACAACTGACAGAATAATTGTCCTGTGATTCTAGCCTAAAGCTTTTGGAGCTCAGTTTCTCATGAATATCATGCCATCAGTATTTCTGCATTAAAGGTTTTATTACCATTTGCGACTTCATACCTGTGCGAAACGGGCTTTTCTGCAGTTGCAGTGTAATTAAAAACAAGTACAGGTCAAACATAAACGTAGAAAAAGAAATGAGAGTGGCAATTTCCAAACTGAAGCCCCGGTTTCATAAGCTGTGCTCAAAAAAGCAAGCACATCCCTCACATTAACCAGCCAGTTACATAAATAAATATCCCTTTTTATTTTTGTGCCTATGTTTTGATTTCGTTCTTAATTTCTAATAAAAATTATAAATGTTCAAATAGTATTTTTGTTATAACTATAACCTGTTACTAGGCTAGTACTAAAATTTGTAAGTATTATTGGGGGTTGGTTTGAGGGGCGTCGCAAAAAAATAGCAAAGTCCCAAGGGCGTCACAGTGCGAATAAGTTTGGGAAGCCCTGATGTAGACAATAGTGGAGGATAACAAGACACTATATAGGGTGAGGCAGATAACTGGCCTATTAGAAATATCTCGAGAACTAAAGGCAACAGAATCATGAAAATTGGAATGTAGGGGTTTTGAAGAATGATCTATTAAATGAAAATATTTTCATCTCTTTACAACTTCCGGTTATACCGGAAGTTGCTTATAACTTCGTTTTTTTAAATGGGACACTCTGTATATTATTACATTTTTGGATTCTCCTCAATATATTCTTTCTTAAAATATGAGGTTTTGTAATATTATACAGGGTATTTTAAAAGATATTTACGTTTTTTTATTAATTTCGTAGCAATATTCTGACCCTGTAGAATGTAACAGTTTGACATTTAAAACTCTGCTTACATCCAAGTGATTTTTAATATAGTCTACTATTGTTAAGAATCATTAATATAGCTAATTTTGAAATTTTAGTATACAGGGTTGGTCGAAACACGGAATGAATATTTTCTGAGTTTTCTTAAAAGGAACACCCTGTATTTTAGTATTGTAATGAAATGATATTTCATGGTACTTTTTTATTTTATAAGTATTCCCTATACCTATTTGCTTTAATTTGTGAGTTATTGGTGATTCAAGCTGAACATTAATTGCAGCAAAAATTAGGTAAAATTTTATTAGGTTGGCCGTGAAAAAATTCAATCACAAATAATTTTTCAGAAGTAAATACATATTAATCCAGACTGATTCTTAAAATTACCAATAACACACGCCTGCAAAAAATATTTTTGTAAAGTTGTTTGAAATTTGATAACTGACTTTAATGTACTTTTCAGCGCTGATTTCAAAAATGTAAACCATTTTTGTCTATCACGTCAGGTTTTCTCACAAATTAGGGGGTATATTTGGGTATAATAACAAAATCTAAGCAATTTGTCACCTCTTTCCAACGTTATAAAATTTATTTTATTTATTAGTCATGTTCTAATCTACATTGCCGGTACACTTACATTTATTTTTTAAGCTCAAAAGTCCTTAGAATAACGCTAACGCTTTCTGTCGAAGCTTCTTTTACTGCTTTTCCGGCTGTGGACTCGTTGAGGATCATCTCTTTTCATCACCCAGCAGTAGTCTGCTATCATGCTGACATTTCATCTTCCTTGGTATCTTCTTTCCATTTCTTTGATGTCTCGGTGAAATCTTTCGCCCTGCTTTTCACTGACATCACCAATGTTTGCCGGGAAGTACTCAAGATTTGAGTGGAGAAAGTAAAGCTTATAATGCTCATGTTACAGCCAAACTTCTTAAAGTTGTCGATCATGTCTGCGACGATTGTCTTGTAGTTTGGATCTCTTTTGTTACCGAGGAAATCGGTAACACCTAATTTAAAAGATGTCCAAGTCGCCTTTTCATTTTGTTCACAAAGTTGGGATCTCAATAGTTTTCTAATGTCCAGCCCGACAAAGATTTCTTCCTTTAGTTTTGCCGTGGAAAAACCAGGATACTGTCCACAAAGATATCTGAAACACTCCCCTTCTTTATTCAATGCCTTGAAAAATTGTTTAATCAGCCCTAACTTAATGTGAAGTGGTGGAAGTATGACCTTTTTGGAATCCACAAAGCTTTTCCTCTCAACATTTTTAACTCCTACTTGTAGCTTTCTCTCAGGGCCCAATATTTTTTATGTAGTGTTGCTTTCTGTATCTACTGTCCCATTCATAGAGAAAGCAAGGGAACTTTGTATAGCCACTTTGTTGACCAAGCAGCATTGAAATAACTTTTAAATCACCACATAGTGTACATTTGTGGTCTGAGTAGCAGAGTTTGCTTAACACCAGGTCATCTTCTTGGGAGAAAAAAGATACAAATTCCCTTTCCGTACATCTATACCAAGAGAAAGATGTATCCGGAACCAGCATATGTTTATTTTTTATTATAGATCCTAAAACTTCTGGAAATTCTTTAGAAAGGCCTAGATCTCTTACTAAATCCTTCAGCTCAAATTGTAAGAATGGAATGGGGATCGTTTGTGCCAGGATCGTAGTATTGTACAAAATACTACTGCTTTCTCATAATTACTTTTTATTTTTGTGAAATAACTGTATTTGATAGAATGTTTTCACTATTTTTCCCGAAATCAGCGTTGAAAACAGTATGAAAATCACTTTCTCCTAATAACTCTTTATTATCATTTTGTGAAATAACTGTACCTGATGGAATTTTTTCACTATTTTTCCCGGCATCAGTGTTGAAAACATAATGAAAATCACTTATTAAATTTTAAACAATTTTTTAGTCGCAGTCCTGTTAATGGTTTAGCTATCAAAATACCTACGTAGTTAAGATTGTTGGTGCGATTAACAATTAAGCATAAATTAAAGCAGTTACGTATGGGTATGCTTAGGAAATAAAGAAGTACCATAAAATATCATTTAATTACAATACTAAAATATAGGGTGTTCCATTTAAGAAAACTCAAAAAATACTCATTCCGACTTTCGACCAACCCTGTATACTAAAATTAAAAATTTAGCTATACTAATGATTCTTAACAATAGTAGACTATATTAAAAATCATTTGAACGTAAGTAGAGTTTTATATGTCAAACTACTGCAATTCTACAGGGTGTGAATATTGTTACGAAATTAATACAAAAACGTAATTATATTTTAAAATACCCTGTATAATATTACAAAACCTCATATTTTAAGAAAGAAGACATCGAAGAGAATCCAAAAATGTAAAAATATACAGGGTGTCCTATTTAAAAAAACGAAGTTATAAGCATATAACGAAGGTATAACCGGAAGTAGCAAATAGATGAAAATATTTTCACTAAATAGATGACTCTTCAAAACCCATTAATTCAAATTTTCATGATTCTGTTGTCTCTAGTTCTCGAGATATGTCTAATAGGCCCTTTATTTGCCTCACCCTGTATATAGACACTAATTTCTTTTTAAGAAAATCTCGTCGTTTGATAAAAGATATCAACCCCACCGTTATCCAAGTTTTTTTTAATATTTTTTTTATTTAAGCGTTTTATCTCCCTAGAGCAGGGGTGGGCAAATACTTTTAAGCGCGGACCAAAATGAAATTTCAAAATGTCTTCCGGGCCAGAGGAATATACCGTGTACCGCGTTTTTGGTGGAGTTTTTTTCTGCCCAAGAAATCTTTTGGCAAAAATACTATAAGTATCATTGTAGAGCATTTGGACAAAGAAATTTGATTGTTAATAATAGATAGTTGTCTTACTTGGGTGTACATGCGAACAATTTGTGCCCAGTAAAAAATATGTCACGTAATTTTTAAATAAATATGGTCAATCATATTATTTAGTCATAACAAAGATCCGGATAAAAAATGGAGATATTGAATAAGTGCACAAAATTAAATACTTAGGAGTCTGGATTACGGAAGATCTAAATCCGAAATCTGAAATTCGATTATGAATAGAGCAATCAAGAGCAGTTCTTTTTGAATATGAGAAAATTTTTGAATAACCAAAGACTCAATCTACAAATCCGATATCAGATGGGAAAATGTTATATTCACTCTATTCTTTTTTACGGTGCTGAAGCTTGCACTGTTAATGTTGACTAAATGAGACAGCTGGTAGATTTTGAGATATTTTAGGAGAATTTTGAGAATACCATTGGCCGATAATATTGCGAACGTGTACAGAATGGGAAGATAACTTTTGACCACCATAAAAGGAGACAGACAGCATATTTGGAGCACATACTTAGAAATGATAAATACGAGTTGGTGCAGCTGATTATTTTACTATATTTAAGAATATCAGTATTTTTCAATTATTCTCGTCGTGTTTGTAATGAGGGGAAAATGATTTAGTAATTTCTTATTAAAGTTTTCAGCAAATAAA
The DNA here is from genome assembly GCF_917563875.1 of Diabrotica virgifera virgifera. NCBI lineage: Eukaryota > Metazoa > Arthropoda > Insecta > Coleoptera > Chrysomelidae > Diabrotica > Diabrotica virgifera. Next base: position 31,302,816 of record NC_065446.1, read on the forward strand.
TTGAGTTTTGCCATAAATGGTTTGACGTTTGAGTGCATATTAAAAGCGAACTAGCTTTTTCCTTGTAGATTATTTAGTTCATTCAAATACACACACCGGCAAAATTAGCCGAACACGTTAAAAATGGGACATGTTTGATGTCTCGTATTTCATAAACCAGTGGTCCGATTTGAGTGATTCTTTTAGTATATTATAGCCTTATTAGTTAAGAATATCGGTGTAGTAACATTGTTGCTAAACAGGTAAATGTCATTTTATACCGGGTGTAACAAACATACTGTGTTTTTTTCTTAAAGTTCGGGACACCCTGTGGAATATTCCAGCATATATAAAATATTAAAATTAAAACTCGATTGTAGAATTATGCTTTCTTAACATTTTCTTTTTTGATTCATTTGCTTATGTTGGAAAATAAAAAAGTTATGTGCTTTAACAACAAGCCATGTTTTTTTATCAATAAATCTTCATAGTAGGGGAGAAAAGTATGCTAAATTTGCAATTACTCGAGCGTTCTTGTGACCTGGAGTGGATTGTGAAGAGTGGGTGCTACAATCAAAAAAAGTTAAGTTAAGTTTTCCATAAAGTGTGGGACTCTCCATTTTTCAATTTAATTTTCCATTTCCACCAATCGTTTTTTCCGATTATAGCGCTATTTATCCATAATAGGAAAAAATGTTGCGAATAAAAGTTTCTTATTTTTACGTCAAGGAACCAAATCTGCAATAAAAATTGGGGGCTCCTATTTAATATTTTAATGTAGCCCCCACCCCACCTCCGTGGGGGGTCGTGTTTGGTGCCATTCGGTAGATTTTTAAAAAATATTGAATAGGTGTATTTTGCAGTTTTACTATCTGATGTTCATTTCGCAAAATATCGCAGGGTTCGTATTTATAATTTTTAATCTACCCCACACCCCTCTCCGTGGGGTGTCACGAGCCCCCACGGAGGTGGGGTGGGGATTTAATTTAAAATCTTAAATAGGAGCCCCCAATTTTTATTGCAGATTTGGATTCTTTACGTAAAAATAAGCAACTTTTATTCGACATATTTTTTCGAATTATGGATAGATAGCGCTATAATCGGAGAAAAATGATTGTTTCAAAGGAAAATTAAATTAAAAAATGAAAAGTTCCCCACTTTATGGAAGAACCTTTTTCTGATTTTAGCACATACTCTTCACAATCTAATAGGTTCCCATAACGCTCGAGTAACTGCAAATTTAGTATACTTTCCTCCCCTACTATGAGGATTTATTGATGAAAAACATGGATAGTTGTTAACGCACATAACTTTTTTATTATCTCACATAAGTAAATGAATCGAAAAGGAAAATGTTAAACAAGCCTAAGTATACAATCGAGTATTAATTCTAATATTTTACATATGCTAGAATATTCCACAGGGTGTTCCAAACTTTAAGAAAAAACACAGTATGATTGGTACACCCGGTATAAAATGGTATTTACCTGTCTAGCAACAATATTATTACAACGATATTCTAAAATAATAAGGCTATAACATACTAAAAGATTCTCACAAATCGGACCACCGGTTTATCAAATACGAGACATCAAACATGTCCCATTTTTAACGTGTTCGGCTAATTTTGCCGGTGTGTGTATTTTACGATATCTACAGAAAATGAGAAATCGTTTAGCCATGCCTCATTTTGCAATTCAGAAAAATTATGTAGTTTTTCTTTTATTGACAAGAAGGCTATTTTATCAATAAAATTAATATTGAAACCTGTCCAAAACTTTATCGATGCTAAGCCAGCTCACTTCAGTGTATGTAATAAGGAATTTCGTAAAAGTCACTTTCAATTTCTCTCAAAAATTCAACAAACTGTCGATGATTTTAGGCACGTCACAGTAGCCCAGTAAATGAACGGGAAATTCGGCGATACCGTGTAATTTTCAGGGGCAACTCCGAATTGCATGAAAATTTGGATTTAGGTTCTACTTACCTTCCACTTCAAAGATGAAATTGTGCCGTTGGTTGCTTTTACTTGGGGGGTGACAGTCACACCTTCTCGGGGGTGAAAAAACATACGTTCAAGATAAGACCGGAAATGGATAAATAGACTGATTTTAAGCAACTTTTGTTCTATAGAGTTTTTTACGTAAGTCAATACTTTTCGATTTATTTGCCATTGAAAATGTTGATTTTTCGACAAAAAAACTACATTTTCAAACGGTTTTTAGCAAATAACTCAAAAAGTAAATATTTCATCGAAAAAAATATCCTTAGCAAAAGTGTAGCTTATAAAAAACCCAAAAAAAATGGTCTATATCAGTAAAGTCTATCAATCAAATAAAAACAAAGTTGTAGCTCATGAAAAATACTGCACTTTTCGAGAAAAACCCATTTAAACTTTTTTAAAGTGTTTAAAAAAGCTTTGTTTTAATTGTTAACAAAAGTTTTAGCATTAAAAATAAGCAAGTTACGCTCAAAATAAAGTTAGCTCTCTTTTTTTTTGTAAAAAATCATGAAAATCTCGCCGTGTTTAGCTCCCCAAATGAAATTAATCACTACCGCTTTACAAACAATTTACTTACCTATCTATTTTTTATATGATCTGTCAGTCTCACCGGTTTGAAGTGTTTATTTTTGAAAGGGTTATAATTGAGAAAGCTTCAATGGATCACTAATCACGAGTGTATGCAAATTTTGAACAGCCTATCTTAACCAATTTTTGTCTTACGGAGAAACAAAATGAAACTAGCATCTTTATAATAGCAAAACCTACATTTTTTACTCTTTAAGATTTTTCTTATCACTAATACTTTTTAAGTTATTTTGCAAATATGAAATTTTTCAAAAATTTTTGGAAAATTTTTTTTACTATAAAACCAAATGTTTTTAAAAATAAGCACTTCAAACCAATCAAACTTACAGATCATATAAACAATACACATACAGTTAAAATAGATGGTAAAGCCAAACGATTAATTTCATTTAGGGTGCTAAATAGAGGGAGGTTTTCACGATTTTTTTTACCAAAAAAGGGGCCAACTTTTTTTTCAGTGTAACTCGTTTATTTTTGATGCTGAAAACTTTTGTAAAAAACAAATAATAAGCTTTTTTTCGTTACATTAAAAATATTAATAAGGTTTTCCCGAAAAACGCTTCTTTCTTCGGTGATTTCGCGTTGAATTATTCGATTTGGAATTAAACGAATAAGAACGTATTTTTCATGAGCTACAACTTTGCTTCTACTTAATTTGTAGACTTTACTGGTACACCATTTTTTCGTTTTTTTATAGGCTACACTTTTGCTAAAAATATTTT